>NC_042965.1:45032459-45129959 GCF_901001165.1 Salmo trutta
AAGACAGAAGGACCAGCTTCTCCTATGAGATGAGAGAGAAGAACCAGTTTCTCCTAGAGAGATGAGAGAGAAGGACCAGCTTCTCCTAGAGAGATGAGAGAGAAGGACCAGCTTATCCTAGAGAGATGAGAGAGAAGGACCAGCCTCTCCTAGAGAGATGAGACAGAAGAGCCAGCTTCTCCTAGAGAGATGAGAGAGAAGGACCAGCTTCTCCTAGAGAGAAGACAGAAGGACCAGGTTCTCCTAGAGAGATGAGACAGAAGGACCAGACTCACCTAGAGATATGAGAGAGAAGAAAGAAAGACCAGCCTCTCCTAGAGAGATGAGACAGAAGGGCCAGCTTCTCCTAGAGAGATGAGAGAGAAGGACCAGCTTCTCCTAGAGAGAAGACAGAAGAACCAGCTTCTCCTAGAGAGATGAGAGAAGGACCAGCCTCTCCTAGAGAGATGAGAGAGAAGGACCAGCTTCTCCTAGAGAGATGAGAGAAAAGCCCCAGCTTCTCCTAGAGAGATGAGAGAGAAGTACCAGCCACTCCTAGAGAGATGAGAGAGAAGGACCAGCTTCTCCTAGAGAGATGAGAGAGAAGTACTAGCCACTCCTAGAGAGATGAGAGAGAAGGACCAGCCTCTCCTAGAGAGAAGACAGAAGGACCAGCTTCTCCTATTGAGATGAGAGAGAAGAACCAGTTTCTCCTAGAGAGATGAGAGAGAAGGACCAGCTTCTCCTAGAGAGATGAGAGAGAAGGACCAGCTTATCCTAGAGAGATGAGAGAGAAGGACCAGCCTCTCCTAGAGAGATGAGACAGAAGAGCCAGCTTCTCCTAGAGAGATGAGAGAGAAGGACCAGCTTCTCCTAGAGAGAAGACAGAAGGACCAGGTTCTCCTAGAGAGATGAGACAGAAGGACCAGACTCACCTAGAGATATGAGAGAGAAGAAAGAAAGACCAGCCTCTCCTAGAGAGATGAGACAGAAGGGCCAGCTTCTCCTAGAGAGATGAGAGAGAAGGACCAGCTTCTCCTAGAGAGAAGACAGAAGGACCAGCTTCTCCTAGAGAGATGAGAGAAGGACCAGCCTCTCCTAGAGAGATGAGAGAGAAGGACCAGCTTCTCCTAGAGAGATGAGAGAAAAGCCCCAGCTTCTCCTAGAGAGATGAGAGAGAAGTACCAGCCACTCCTAGAGAGATGAGAGAGAAGGACCAGCTTCTCCTAGAGAGATGAGAGAGAAGGACCAGCTTCTCCCAGAGAGATAAGACAGAAGGACCAGTCTCTCATAGAGAGGTAAGACAGAAGGACCAGCCTCTCTTAGAGAGATGAGAGAGAAGGACCAGCTTCTCCTAGAGAGATGAGAGAGAAGGACCAGCCACTCCTAGAGAGATGAGAGAGAAGAAAGAAAGACCAGCTTCTCCTAGAGAGATGAGACAGAAGCACCAGCTTCTCCTAGAGAGATGAGAGAGATGGACCAGCCACTCCTAGAGAGAGAAGAAAGAAAGACCAGCCACTCCTAGAGAGATGAGAGAGAAGGACCAGCCTCTCATAGAGAGATGAGAGAGAAGAACCAGCCTCTCCTAGAGAGATGAGAGAGAAGGACCAGCCTCTCATAGAGAGATGTAATGTGTCCTAAAGAAGCACGAAGCTACTTGCGGTGATGCTCAGTGTTAAAACACTGAACTTGATGATTTCTTTTTACAATTCAAGTTGGTAACATCACCATACAGTACGTCTATGGGGCATTTCACATCCAAAGTCATCCTCTTTCTTTTTAGGAAAAAGAAAAGGGCCTCAGATACTTTACAGACTCAGGTAATATACAGACTCAGATAATATACAGACTCAGGTACTATACAGACTCAGGTACTATACAGACTCAGGTACTATACAGACTCAGATAATATACAGACTCAGGTAATATACAGACTCAGATAATATACAGACTCAGGTACTATACAGACTCAGGTACTATACAGACTCAGGTACTATACAGACTCAGATAATATACAGACTCAGGTACTATACAGACTCAGGTACTATACAGACTCAGGTACTATACAGACTCAGATAATATACAGACTCAGGTACTATACAGACTCAGATAATATACAGACTCAGGTAATATACAGACTCAGATAATATACAGACTCAGGTACTATACAGACTCAGGTACTAAACAGACACAGGTACTATAGAGACTCAGGTACTTTACAGACTCAGGTAATATACAGACTCAGGTAATATACAGACTCAGGTACTATACAGACTCAGGTAATATACAGACTCAGGTAATATACAGACTCAGGTACTATACAGACTCAGGTACTATACAGACTCAGGTACTATACAGACTCAGGTAATATACAGACTCAGGTACTATACAGACTCAGGTACTATACAGACTCAGGTAATATATAGACTCAGGTACTATACAGACAGGTAATATACAGACTCAGGTATTCTACACACTCAGGTATTCTACAAACACTCAGGTGTACTATACACACTCAGGTATTCTACACACTCAGGTATTCTACAGACTCAGGTACTATACAGACTCAGGTAATATACAGACTCAGGTAATATACAGACTCAGGTAATATACAGACTCAGGTACTATACAGACTCAGGTAATATACAGACTCAGGTAATATACAGACTCAGGTACTATACACACTGAGGTACTATACAGACTCAGGTACTATACAGACTCAGGTAATATACAGACTCAGGTACTATACAGACTCAGGTACTATACAGACTCAGGTAATATACAGACTCAGGTACTATACAGACTCAGGTACTATACAGACTCAGGTAATATACAGACTCAGGTAATATACAGACTCAGGTACTATACAGACTCAGGTAATATACAGACAACCTTACAGTCTGGAAAGTTTTTCTTTCAAATATCCTTCATTGTCCAGGTAAATATGGTATTACTCATTGGAAAGCATTGCTTGTGATGAAGAGATCTGCAAAACAACACATTAGAAAGGACTGCAGGACTTTTTTTCCTGGACACAGGTATGTCCAACAACGGGTTGCAACCAGCCATTCTGAGACCAACCGTTCATGTTGGAATCTCCTTCCTTCCCTATGAGCCTCTCTGTGTCTCTCTCTCTGTCTCTCTCTCTGTCTCTCTCTCTGTCTGTCTCTCTGTCTCTCTCTGTCTGTCTCTCTCTCTCTCTCTCCCTCTCTCTCTCTCTCCCCCTCTCTCCCCCCTCTCTCTCTCTCTCCCTCTCTCCCTCCCTCTCGCCCAAATGGCAACCTATTCCCTATGTAGTGCACTACTTTTGCCCATAGGACTCTAGTCAAAAGTAGTTTACTACATAGGGAATAGGGTCCCATTTGGGACTGATATTCTCTGTGTTACTGCTCCTCCATTAGCCCGCTCCTCAAATATACAGTGATTAATCCTTCAGCGTTCAACCTTGACAGGAATTATTCTCCTCTAATGAATTACAAATGTGGCAAAGTCATGTGCTTCGCCCGGCAAGCCGTGACCAGCAGTCGCATCTCCACCAACCTAATTGCCTTCAGCGTATCACAATTCAATACAAAATGGCCTTTTCTCTGCCAGATGACGTCCATTGTCTTGCCATCACGCCATCCCTTCCACACAGATGTTGTGAATCTGTTTGAGATTCTACTCAGTGTTCAGTTCTAGCGGTGATGTCTACTGACTAAGAAGTGAAATGGGACGTGGGGAATGGGGTAGCCAAGCAGCCAGGGAAGATATCGGTGGAGGTTGAAGGGATTGAAAGCTGGCTATGTCAATGTGAGGATACAGGACCATTTTCTAGTAGTTATTTGCGATCAAGTAAAAAATATATATTTTTTAAATTCCAAGTGGCTCTACAAGATATTTATGTTTTATACAGACTGTTTCCTGACAAGGACACCCTGTACCCATCTCTGGGTCTGATGTCATCCTGACCAGGATACCCTGTACCCATCTCTGGGTCTGATGTCATACTGACCAGGATACCCTGTACCCATCTCTGGGTCTGATGTCATAATGACCAGGATACCCTGTACCCATCTCTGGGTCTGATGTCATCCTGACCAGGATACCCTGTACCCATCTCTGGGTCTGATGTCATAATGACCAGGATACCCTGTACCCATCTCTGGGTCTGATGTCATCCTGACCAGGATACCCTGTACCCATCTCTGGGTCTGATGTCATAGTGACCAGGATACCCTGTACCCATCTCTGGGTCTGATGTCATAATGACCAGGATACCCTGTACCCATCTCTGGGTCTGATGTCATAATGACCAGGATACCCTGTACCCATCTCTGGGTCTGATGTCATAATGACCAGGATACCCTGTACCCATCTCTGGGTCTGATGTCATAATGACCAGGATACCCTGTACCCATCTCTGGGTCTGATGCCATCCTGACCAGGATACCCTGTACCCATCTCTGGGTCTGATGTCATAGCGACCAGGATACCCTGTACCCATCTCTGGGTCTGATGTCATAGCGACCAGGATACCCTGTACCCATCTCTGGGTCTGATGTCATAGTGACTTCCTGAGGGGTGTGTGTGTGTGTGTGTGTGTGTGTGTGTGTCTCTCTCTGTGTGTGTGTGTGTGTGTGTGTGTGTGTGTGTGTGTGTGTGTGTGTGTGTGTGTGTGTGTGTGTGTGTGTGTGTGTGTGTGTGTGTGTGTGTGTGTGTGTGTGTGTGGTCGTATTGTATTTCCCATTGGATCTACATAGGCTGTGTTTAGACAGGTAGACAAATTCTGATCTTTTGACCAATCACATGTCTAAATCACATGTCTGAACGCTGTCATAGTGTTCTTCATCTAACCTGACCTGATACCCTTCAGATGTGTCTGTTTGGGTGTAGAAACACACACACACAGACACACAGACAGACACACAGACAGACACACAGACAGACACACACACAGACACACACACACACACACAGACACACACACAGACACACACACACACAGACACACACACACACACACACACACACACACACACACACACACACACACACACACACACACACACACACACACACACACACAGACACACACAGACAACACACAGACACACACACACCTGTTTGGACATAGACAGCAGTGGGACTAGACTGAAGCCTTTTGCCTGTTTATTTGTGTTTGTACAACAGGGACTGGACCATCACCCGATCAATGTGTTCTACAATTAGGATTAGAAACTCTTCAAGTTCCACGAATTTGTGTTCAAGAGACATGATAAAGACAACGACTGAGCAGATCCAACTTGATGTTACATTCACAACTAAAATGGGATCGTCTAGTACATGTTACTTATTCATATTGACCGAAACATTTCACTGCGCAGTTGTTTTTGAGTGTCGGCCGCCTCTATGCCTTTTTTCAAAAATATATATATATTTTTTTTTACCCTGATTGCCGTTTCTTCGTTTGCTGGTCAGTTGCCACGGCAACCCCGGTTAGATTGTGGAACCCCGTGCGTTATTGAGTAGGGGGGGGGTGCGTTTGTTCATTCGTTCGTCGGCTGTGTTTAATTGATGCACACTAATGCACATGCCTTTTTTTTTGTTGCAGATACAGCTAAGCAGGCTTTTTTTATTTTATTTTTTTTTGTTCCAGGTCAAACTTTCAGGTCCAGACATTTACATAAAAGCAACACATTTAGTCTGGAAACCAATCATTATTAGCAATTTCACAACGCAAATGTTTTTCTTCCTTCAGTGATAACTGCAGTGCAAACACTAATTTATTAGCAGTAAATATTGCCTCTTTGGAGGATGTTTTTAGGAGTTTTTTGGCTGACACTGAAGACCACAGCGTCTCCGAGACGAAAAGACAAACTGACAGGAGAGGACGGCAACGAGCAATTAGTGTTTTGGTGGCGGCGGCTCCGAGACAATACATGTTGAAGTTAGCGCCGTGGTAAACAAGATATGTTTGACATATGCCTTTGTGTCTGCAAAAAAAAAAACAGATGTATAAAACTCTCTAGAGGAAACATAAATTACAAGTTATAGGTTACAAACACGACATATCTCCTGGATGTATTCTTCATCAACAGAGAACTAATACTGTGTTAATTATTAATTTAGAAACATTAACTATGGGGAGAGAGACTTAAAAAAAAAAATCCCATAATAAAGCAGCAATGTTGACTCATTCGACGTCAACACAAGCAATATTAGGATATAGCCTATTAAATACAAAGGTATACTTTGTTTTAGCAAATGTTAATGAACTATGCCAAGTTTATGAGTAATAATTGTTTTTTTTAAATAACACATGACTTGGCTTATAAGCCATCTATAAATGTCTTATTCCCTAGCTAAAATGATCTTACTCAGAGCCATAGCTCGACTACCCAAACACTGTTTGACTGTGTAATCTATCAGAATACTGCTGCGTTATAGATGTCCCTGAGGTGGTGGCAGCATCCTGGGGAGATACTGAATCTATATATGGTAACAATACATGTTGTTATCCGTGGCTTATCTCATGACTTCCCTGTAGCCAGTCACACGAGCATACCTTATCTCTCTCCTGTAGGCAGCCATCTTGGCGTGAGAGACACTGGCTAATGTTGATCTAATTGTTGTGACATTCTGTGGTCTCCATGGCCTGTGTAGAACTTCAGAGAGAGAGAGCTGAACATTTCTGGGAGTCTCTGTCCTGTACTGTGTTTACCTCCGCTTTCCTTCATGAAGGGTTTTATTAAATACATCATATTAAGCGACTCATAGTTGCTGGATTTCTGGAAAAAGCTGGGAGTTTTGGAAATGTTATCAGAAATCCTACGTCCATATATGTGAATATGTGCTGCTCTCCCCTCCGGTGTTGAACAGTGCCTTGTCTCCACTGTGGTCCAAGGTGACAGGACACAGATGTCTTCCATTCAATCTGCCAATCCACATCACAGTCTGAGCCTGGGTCAATGTGGAGCTGTTGTCTAGTGGGTAGGGTTAGGGTTTCTGGACCCTGGTGGGGTTTATGGACCCTGGTGGGGCTGGTTGGGTTTATGGACCCTGGTGGGGCTGGTGGGGTTTATGGACCCTGGTGGGGTTTATGGACCCTGGTGGGGTTAATGGACCCTGGTGGGGTTTATGGACCCTGGTGGGGCTGGTGGGGCTGGTGGTGTTTATGGACCCTGGTTGGTGTGGATGTGTCTCTGGTTTAGTGGATGTGTCTCTGGTTGGTGGATGTGTCTCTGGTTGGGTGGATGTGTCCCTGGTTGGGTGGATGTGTCCCTGGTTTGGTGGATGTGTCCCTGGTTTACTGGATGTGTCCCTGGTTCAGTGGATGTGTCCCTGGTTTGGGTGGATGTGTCTCTGGTTTGGGTGGATGTGTCTCTGGTTTGGGTGGATGTGTCTCTGGTTTAGTGGATGTGTCCCTGGTTTGGGTGGATGTGTCCCTGGTTTAGTGGATGTGTCCCTGGTTTAGTGGATGTGTCCCTGGTTTGGGTGGATGTGTCCCTGGTTTGGTGGATGTGTCCCTGGTTTGGGTGGATGTGTCCCTGGTTTGGGTGGATGTGTCCCTGGTTTGGTGGATGTGTCCCTGGTTTGGGTGGATGTGTCCCTGGTTGGTTTGGATGTGTCCCTGGTTGTGTGGATGAGTCCCTGGTTGGGTGGATGTGTCCCTGGTTTGGGTGGATGTGTCCCTGGTTTGGTGGATGTGTCTCTGGTTTAGTGGATGTGTCTCTGGTTTAGTGGATGTGTCCCTGGTTGGGTGGATGTGTCCCTGGATTAGTGGATGTGTCCCTGGTTTGGTGGATGTGTCTCTGGTTTAGTGGATGTGTCTCTGGTTTAGTGGATGTGTCTCTGGTTTAGTGGATGTGTCTCTGGTTTAGTGGATGTGTCTCTGGTTTAGTGGATGAGTCCCTGGTTGGTGTGGATGTGTCCCTGGTTGGGTGGATGTGTCCCTGGTTGGGTGGATGTGTCCCTGGTTGTGTGGATGTGTCCCTGGTTGGGTGGATGTGTCCCTGGTTGGGTGGATGTGTCCCTGGTTGTGTGGATGTGACCCTGGTTGGGTGGATGTGTCCCTGGTTTGGGTGGATGTGTCCCTGGTTTGGTGGATGTGTCCCTGGTTTGGGTGGATGTGCCCCTGGTTTGGGTGGATGTGTCCCTGGTTTGGTGGATGTGTCCCTGGTTTGGGTGGATGTGTCCCTGGTTGGTCTGGATGTGTCCCTGGTTGTGTGGATGAGTCCCTGGTTGGGTGGATGTGTCCCTGGTTTGGGTGGATGTGTCCCTGGTTTGGTGGATGTGTCTCTGGTTTAGCGGATGTGTCTCTGGTTTAGTGGATGTGTCCCTGGTTGTGTGGATGTGTCTCTGGTTTAGTGGATGTGTCCCTGGTTTGGTGGATGTGTCCCTGGTTGGGTGGATGTGTCCCTGGTTTAGTGGATGTGTCTCTGGTTTAGTGGATGTGTCTCTGGTTTAGTGGATGTGTCTCTGGTTTAGTGGATGTGTCTCTGGTTTAGTGGATGTGTCTCTGGTTTAGTGGATGTGTCCCTGTTTTAGTGGATGTGTCTCTGGTTTAGTGGATGAGTCTCTGGTTTAGTGGATGAGTCCCTGGTTGGTGTGGATGTGTCCCTGGTTGGGTGGATGTGTCCCTGGTTGGGTGGATGTGTCCCTGGTTGTGTGGATGTGTCCCTGGTTGGGTGGATGTGTCCCTGGTTTGGGTGGATGTGTCCCTGGTTTGGTGGATGTGTCCCTGGTTTGGGTGGATGTGTCCCTGGTTGGTGTGGATGTGTCCCTGGTTGTGTGGATGAGTCCCTGGTTGGGTGGATGTGTCCCTGGTTTGGGTGGATGTGTCCCTGGTTTGGTGGATGTGTCTCTGGTTTAGTGGATGTGTCTCTGGTTTAGTGGATGTGTCCCTGGTTGGGTGGATGTGTCTCTGGTTTAGTGGATGTGTCCCTGGTTTGGTGGATGTGTCCCTGGTTGGGTGGATGTGTCGCTGGTTTGGTGGATGTGTCTCTGGTTTAGTGGATGTGTCTCTGGTTTAGTGGATGTGTCTCTGGTTTAGTGGATGTGTCCCTGTTTTAGTGGATGTGTCTCTGGTTTAGTGGATGAGTCTCTGGTTTAGTGGATGAGTCCCTGGTTGGTGTTGATGTGTCCCTGGTTTGGTGGATGTGTCCCTGGTTTAGTGGATGTGTCTCTGGTTTGGGTGGATGTGTCCCTGGTTTGGGTGGATGTGTCCCTGGTTGGTGTGGATGTGTCCCTGGTTGGTGTGGATGTGTCCCTAGTTGGGTGGATATCTACTCTAAAGTATGTGTTCTGGTTGGGCTAGATATGTGAGAATAAAAGCTGTTGGGCTTCTCCAGTGCTCCACCCAGACACAGGCACCTCTAAGACCAGGGATTACTATGGTATGAGCAACAGTGTCTCTGGTCTTCCTCTGGTCTTCCTGATGGCCAACAGAAAGAATGTAGGCGGCTATCTTCTATGCCTCCTTCAAACACATATAAAAAAATGGTTTAGGACAGGGTTCCCCAATAGGTGGCCTGCGGGCCAAATTCGGCCATCGGCTGATTTTATCTGGCACAACATAGTTGTGGATGGATATAAAAGACCGTAGAATCACCAGGAAATTAGCTCAAAAGGATTTTAATTTAGGACATATGTTCCCAAGTGTTCCCATGCATAAATAGAGAGTCACATGTATGTATCTTAGTGTAACCAAGATATGAAATAATTCTGTTTTGGACAAATACTATATGTTTGATATTTGTTGCTGTCAATTTTTTTTTGTGTAGAAATGATTTAAAACTATCCCACTGGGCATAGACGTCAGTTCAGCATCTATTTGTGATTTACATATGGTTGTCAACTGATGTAAATTCAATGCGAAATCAAACATTTTTTTTTTTACAAATTCCCTTACGGTAACCAGGTAACGTACATGTTGGATAAAACAGTACACGACAGGCCTGATGGAAACAGGAAATTGATCAGTAAACTTTCCAAATGTAGACAAAACAAAATAAAGTGAGATTTTTGTGCCGGTAAAATCAATTACCGGTATGTGAGAAATGGCGTTGGAAACGATTTTATGCGCAAATATTGTTGTAATAACAATATCATATCGAAGTAAACTTGGAGTCACGTGATGATGTTGTGTGGTCCTCCCACTACGACTCAGGAAACCATACAGTTTATTAGACTACAGATCTGTTGTGTGGTCCTCCCACTACGACTCAGGAAACCATACAGTTTATTAGGCTACAGATCTGTTGTGTGGTCCTCCCACTACGACTCAGGAAACCATACAGTTTATTAGACTACAGATCTGTTGTGTGGTCCTCCCACTACGACTCAGGAAACCATACAGTTTATTAGACTACAGATCTGTTGTGTGGTCCTCCCACTACGACTCAGGAAACCATGCAGTTTATTAGGCTACAGATGAAATGAGTTATGATGAACTTCACAGGGAGGTGAAAGAGTCCGATGATCTTGACTCTCCTTTCCAATAAATATGGAAGGTGTTATTCTGATTACATGATAATTGATGCTTGACTACCGTTTTGACAAATAAAAATTATATTTTGTCCATAAAAATCTCATCATGTAGGCTATACCCACACTGTATCTGCAAGTTAATGGCTAGAGCGCATGTACCAAGACCAGAGTGGGCACAGCGGTATACACACACACACACACACACACACACACACACACACACACACACACACACACACACACACACACACACACACACACACACACACACACACACACACACACACACACACACACACTTCCTCTTCTCTTTTCTCAGTCTGCATGTTAATTCCCAGGATCTCCAGCGTAAAACACTAAACCCTCAATGTCACATGCAAAACACGTCACCGTTTAATTCCACAGAGACACGAGGGGTCAGTGATCAACTCAGCCAGCAACTTACAGGAAGAGTGACACAAACACTGATTACACTGACGAAAGGGAAGCTGCTGTGTACAAATACTAAACCATATCCTCCCACCACCAAGACATGCTAATAAACCCCCACCCCCAAGACATGCTAATAAACCCCCACCCCCAAGACATGCTAATAAACCCCCACCCCCAAGACATGCTAATAAACCCCCACCCCTAAGACATGCTAATAAACCCCCACCACCAAGACATGCTAATAAACCCCCACCCCCAAGACATGCTAATAAACCCCCACCCCTAAGACATGCTAATAAACCCCCACCACCAAGACATGCTAATAAACCCCCACCACCAAGACATGCTAATAAACCCCCACCCCCAAGATATGCAAATAAACCCCCACCCCTAAGACATGCTAATAAACCCCCGTCACCAAGACATGCTAATAAACCCCCACCCCCAAGACATGCTAATAAACCCCCACCCCCAAGACATGCAAATAAACCCCCATCCCCAAGACATGCTAATAAACCCCCGTCACCAAGACATGCTAATAAACCCCCACCCCCAAGACATGCAAATAAACCCCCGTCACCAAGACATGCAAACACTTAATGCATGGTGCCATGACTCCTTGTCTACAAGGTGTGCTATTTTCCTTAAAAGCGTAGGCAGTATATTTGTGACAAAAGCTTGACAGATCTGAACTAAATGACATTCGTCAGCCCCTCTCCCCATAGTAGAGCTCAGTTCCTCTCCCGATAGTAGAGCTCAGCTCCTCTCCCGATAGTAGAGCTCAGCTCCTCTCCCGATAGTAGAGCTCTGCTCCTCTCCCGATCGTAGAGGTCAGCTCCTCTCCTGATAGTAGAGCTCAGCTCCTCTCCCGATAGTAGAGCTCAGCTCCTCTCCCGATAGTAGAGCTCAGCTCCTCTCCCGATCGTAGAGGTCAGCTCCTCTCCCGATAGTAGAGGTCAGCTCCTCTCCCGATAGTAGAGCTCAGCTCCTCTCCCGATAGTAGAGCTCTTCTCCTCTCCCGATAGTAGAAGTCAGCTCCTCTCCCGATAGTAGAGGCCAGCCCCTCTCCCGATAGTGGAGGTCCATCCCTCTCCCGATAGTAGAGGTCCATCCCTCTCCCGATAGTAGAGGTCAGCTCCTCTCCCGATAGTAGAGCTCAGCTCCTCTCCCGATAGTAGAGGTCAGCCCCTCTCCCGATAGTAGAGGTCAGCCCCTCTCCCGATAGTAGAGCTCAGCTCCTCTCCCGATAGTAGAGGTCAGCCCCTCTCCCGATAGTAGAGGTCAGCCCCTCTCCCGATAGTAGAGCTCAGCTCCTCTCCCGATAGTAGAGGTCAGCCCCACTCCCGATAGTAGAGGCCAGCCCCTCTCCCGATAGTAGACATCCGTTCCTCTCCCGATAGTAGAGCTCAGTTCCTCTCCCGATAGTAGAGGCCAGCCCCACTCCCGATAGTAGAGGCCAGGCCCTCTCCCGATAGTAGAGGCCAGCCCCTCTCCCGATAGTAGACATCCGTTCCTCTCCCGATAGTAGAGCTCAGTTCCTCTCCCGATAGTACAGGTCAGCCCCTCTCCCGATAGTAGAGGCCAGCCCCTCTCCCGATAGTAGAGGTCCATCCCTCTCCCGATAGTAGAGGTCCATCCCTCTCCCGATAGTAGACGTCCTTTCCTCTCCCAATAGTAGAGTTCAGCTACTAGGTTATTATCTTCTCCTCCCTTCTCTTTCTACCACCAGCTTTGATAGAGGCAACTGGAGGAGGTGAAATTAGAAAGCTGCTTCCTCCTCCATGTTGGACACACACACACACACACACACACACGCACACACACACACGCTGGATAGATGCTGGCTACCACGTCTTCCTGGAAAATTAATTAACTCAAATATTCCATGGGCGGGGTGACAAAGGAAAATGTTCATCTAAGGTCATTTCAAGAACACTAATTTGGCTCCCTGCTCTCTTGTACATAAAGTCAATAGCCTTTATTAACAGTGCCAGCAAGCTGCTCATAGTCTTGGATATATCTGAGGATCAAACCAATGTACATCACAAGACTACCAGCTAACAGAAACATGAAGAAAAAAAAATGGATTCTTCATTCTAAACCAGTGACATTTCAACCAGTAGAACAGTTGAATAAAACAACCTACTGTAAGAAAATGGATTATTATTGAGCCATGTTTGAAGCTCCAGGAAAATGCAGGTACTATGCCAGGTTAATGTAGTAGTAGTGGACTATTTTTCTGATGCTACATATTAAGAATAGTTTCCAGTGTTGGTTGTACTTTATGCATCAGACTGTCAGAATAGTTTCCAGTGTTGGTTGTACTTTATGCATCAGACAGTCAGAATAGTTTCCAGTGTTGGTTGTACTTTATGCATCAGACTGTCAGAATAGTTTCCAGTGCTGGTTGTACTTTATGCATCAGACTGTCAGTAGTGTTCAGTCACACAGCCTTTCTCCAGTTTCTGGCAAGCGTATAAGAGACAGACACACTCTGACCGAGCCAGCAATGGGCCATACGGCCAACGACCTGACCACACACACACACACACACACACACACACACACACACACACACACACACACACACGGGTGTAGGAAAGAGCGTGTAGAAGTGAAGGGCACAGACAATAGCGTAGTTCTGGACTAAAAGCATTTGCAATACAGGTTCTCCGTTGAGTACGTTATGCTGACTGTGATCAACATTCTGATTAGATCTGTGATCAACATTCTGATTAGATCTGTGATCAACGTTCTGACTAGATCTGTGATCAACGTTCTGACTAGATCTGTGATCAACGTTCTGACTAGATCTGTGATCAACGTTCTGACTAGATCTGTGATCAACGTTCTGACTAGATCTGTGATCAACGTTCTGACTAGATCTGTGATCAACATTCTGACTAGATCTGTGATCAACATTCTGACTAGATCTGTGATCAACATTCTGAGTAGATCTGTGATCAACATTCTGACTAGATCTGTGATCAACATTCTGAGTAGATCTGTGATCAACATTCTGACTAGATCTGTGATCAACATTCTGACTAGATCTGTGATCAACATTCTGACTAGATCTGTGATCAACATTCTGAGTAGATCTGTGATCAACATTCTGACTAGATCTGTGATCAACATTCTGAGTAGATCTGTGATCAACATTCTGACTAGATCTGTGATCAACATTCTGACTAGATCTGTGATCAACGTTCTGACTAGATCTGTGATCAACATTCTGATAGAATGGCGTCGGAGGAGATGGCTGCCGTTTACGAGCTCCTAACCAATTGTGCTATTGTGTGTGTTTTTTTTTTTGCGTTATTTGTAACTTATTTTGTACATAATGTTTCTGCCACCGTCTCTTATGACCGAAAAGCTTCTGGATATCAGGACAGCGATTACTCACCTCGTACTGGACAAAGAGTTTTTCCTTAACGAGTCGGACGCAAAGGATTTACTTCAGACAAGGCCAACATCCCTGCCATTCGCAGGAGGAGGCAGAGATATCGGGGACGTAGGTCGGGTGCCTTGTAAGGATCCGACGGCGATTCCTATTAGCCAACATACAATCATTGGATAACAAAATAGACAAGCTACGATCACGAATATCCTACCAACAGGGCATTAAAATCTGTAATGTCTTATGTTTCACCGAGTCGTGGCTGAACGACGACATGGATAACATACAGCTGGCGGGTATCATGCTGCATCGGCAAGACAGGACAGCTGTCTCCGGTAGACAAGGGGTGGCATTCTGTGTTATTTTGCAAACAACAGCTGGTGCATGAATAGAGAAGATGCCATGTCTCCTCCCAGGACATGGAAAATAGATCCATAGAGAAGATGCCATGTCTCCACCCAGGACATGGAAAGTAGATCTCAAGAAAGGAGGAAAAAACAAACTTCTAAAACCATTACAAGGGCTAGAAAGATGATCCTCTTCACTGTCCTACTGTGAATCCCACATCCCATTCCGTCCCTGGACAATGTGGTCAATCCCTACCAGATCACTTATGTCTGTCCCATGGATTTAGCTGTATTGTGGAGGGAACCCAGACATACCCTACCCAATCAGATCCCTACTGTCTCTCAACCCACAAAATCAATTTGTCCAGCAATCGTCTTGGGAACTGTCAACTGGGAATCTCATGTGACCCTGAAAAACATAACATTCCTTGGTCAACAACCATAAATCAGCATGTCTAGTATAAGTGTCCCAAGACTCAAACATCATCTCACTGAGTCCCAAGACTCCATAATATCTCAATTAGTCCCAAGAGTCCACATCATTTCACTTACTGAGTCCCAAGCCTCCAAATTATCTCACTGAGTCCCAATCCTCCACATTATCTCACTGAGTACCTATCCTCCAAATTATCTCACTGAGTCCCAATCCTCCAAATTATCTCACTGAGTCCCAATCCTCCACATCATCTCTCTCACTGCACAGCATATCAAATTTGACCAGGCCCTGACATCAGACATATCCAAGGTTAAGACTAGGGCCCAGACATTAGACATATCCAAGGTTAAGACTAGGGCCCAGACATCAGACATTACATTTACATTTTAGTCATTTAGCAGACGCTCTTATCCAGAGCGACTTACAGTAGTGAATGCATACATTTCATACAATTTCATACATTTTTTTTTTTTTTTTTTGTGCTGGCCCCCCGTGGGAATCGAACCCACAACCCTGGTGTTGCAAACACCATGCTCTACCAACTGAGCTACAGGGAATATCCAAGGTTAAGACCAGGGCCCAGACATCAGACATATCCAAGGTTAAGACCAGGGCCCAGACATCAGACATATCCAAGGTTAAGACCAGGGCCCAGACATCAGACATATCCAAGGTTAAGACCAGGGCCCAGACATCAGACATCAAGGCAGATCCAGAGGATACATTCAACATCTGTCACTTCAATGCACCTCAATGCACAATCAATCCCATCCTTCCCTTCACCGTGACAACTCAGACAGTGGAGAGAGAGAGAGAGAAAGAGAGAGAGAGAGAGAGAGAGAGAGAGAGAGAGAGAGAGAGAGAGAGAGAGAGAGAGAGAGAGAGAGAGAGAAAAAAAATCAAATATTTGGGCAGGGCAGGCAACGTTCCTTTTTAACACTTTAGACTTAATAGCTGTGTCATTCTGACCAAGAAGTGTACGGAATGGAAATCACCTCTCTTCATGTCTTTGCTGTGTGTGTAATACCATAGCTTTCAATGGCGTTTTGGAAAAACTATCTATCGATTTCAAGTCCAGGTCTGTGTCTCGTCCGGCTGAAATTACCTTTTTTTCATCGATTCTTTTGATTTGAAGCTAATTGCTAAAAAAAAAAGACTAGACATTTTGAAATAGTCAACAGAGATGGGCACTTAGAGAACTAGACGTTTTGAAGGAGTCAACAGAGGCCACTTCCAGAACATGCGGTATGTTCAGCTCAACCTACCCAGTGTTGGTGGTGAGGGGGCTGTGATTGTGTTTACATCCCAAATGGCACCCTATTCCCTACATGGTGCACTACTTCTGACCAGTACAATAGGGCTCTAGTAGTGCACTGCATAGGGAATAGGGTGCCATTTGGGACACAGACTCCATCTAATAATGGCTGTGTGAAGTGAAATGGCCAGTTTGGAGTGATGTCATCACTTTTATACAACCTCTACTGGCACTACCCAGCTATACTACAGACTAGACCACTGAGAAGAACCATCACTTTAATCCAACCCCACTGGCACTACCCAGCTATACTTAAGAAATAAGGCCAGAGGAGGTGTGGTATGTGGCCAATATACCAAGACTATGGACCGTTCTTACGCCCATGCAACACGGACTGCCTGGATACAGCCCTTAGCCATGGTATATTGGCCACATACCACAAACCCCCGACGTGCCTTATTGCTATTATAAACTGATTATCAACGTAACTAGAGCAGTACAAATAAATGTTTTGTCGTACCCGTGGTATACGGTCTGATATACCACAGCTATCAGCCAATCAGCATTCAGGGCTCGAACAACCTAGTTTATAATTCAGATTAGACCCCTGAGAAGAACCATGAATTCTATTCAAAAGGGATAAAAGTATACCTTCGCTGTAGCATTCAGAAAGTTTTCAGACCCCTTGACTTTTTCCACATTTTGTTACGTTAAAGCCTTATTCTAAAATGGATAAAATAAGTGTTTTTCCTCATCAATCTACACACAATTCCCCATAATGACAAACTGAAATGTTTTAGAAATGTTTGCAAATGTATACAAAATATAAAAACAGAAATACCTTATTTACATACGTATTCAGACCCTATGCTATGAGACTGAAAATTGAGCTAAGGTCCATCCTGTTTCCATTGATCATCCTTGAGATGTTTCTACAACTAGATTGGAGTCCACCTGTGGTAAATTCAATTGAATGAACATGATTTGGAAAGGCACACAACTGTATATATAAGGTCCCACAGTTGACAGAGCTGGCCGCTCAGAAATCGGGGGAGAAGGGCCTTGGTCAGGGAGGTTACCAAGAACCAGATGGTCACTCTGACAGAGCTCCAGAGTTCCTCTGTGGAGATGGGAGAACCTTCCAGAAGGACAATCATCTCTGCAGCACTCCACCAATCAGGCCTTTATGGTAAAGTGGCCAGATGGAAGCCACTCCTCAGTAAAAGGCACATGACAGCCTGCATGGAGTTTGCCAAAAGACACCTAAAGACTCTCAGACCATGAGAAATTCTCTGATCTGATGAAACCAAGATTGAACTCTTTGGCCTGAATGCCAAGCGTCACGTCTGGAGGAAAACCTGGCACCATCCCTACAGTGAAACATTATGTGGGGATGTTTTTCTGTGACAGGAACTGGGAGACTAGTCAGCATCGAGGGAAAGATGAACGGAGAAAAGTATGGAGAGATCCTTGATGAAAACCAGCTCCAGAGCGCGCAGGACCTGAGACTGGGGTGAAGGTTCACCTTCCAACAGGACAACGATCCTAAACACACAGCCAAGACAACACAGGAGTGGCTTCGGGATAAGTCTCTGAATGTCCTTGAGTGGGCCAGCCAGAGCCTGGACTTGAACCCGATCTAACATCTCTGGAGAGACCTGAAAATAGCTGTGCGGCAGCGCTCCCCATCCAACCTGACAGAACTTGAGAGGATTTGCAGAGAAGAATGGGAGAAACTCCCCGAACACAGCTGTGCCAAGCTTGTAGCGTCATACCCAAGAAGACTCGAGGCTGTAATCACTGCCAAAGATGCTTCAACAAAGTATAGATTAAAGGGTCTGAATACTTATGTAAATGTAATAAAAACTCTAAAAACCTGTTTTTGCTTTGTCATTATTGGGTATTGTGTGTAGATTGATGAGGGAAGAAACAATTTAATCCATTTTAGAATAGGTCTATATAACGTAAGAAAATGTGGAAAAAGTCAAGTGGTCTGAATACTTTTCGAATGCACTGTACTGTAGTTATTTAGAAATCCTATATTTAGACACTGTGGACTGTGAAATGCAGGCAAGATGATAACAGCCTATCTTTCATTTCTACATTATCTATGCCAATATGTAAATGAGCAGGGAATAATTGTTGGTCTCTCTCTAGATTGAAGTCATTAATCCAACATTTAGCAACAAGACTTCTGTCACAAAATGTCACTCATATTTATTCATCTAGATGATAGTGTCTTATGTAATATAAAAAATGTAACACCAGTGATGTGTTTTCATGGATGCCAAGAGAAGCCAGGCTTACCCAAAAACAGGTGAAGAAGATAAATTATCTTTTGTCTCACACGGAACCTAAACCGGCTGTGCCATCGTATGCCATCGTGCTCCATCGTGCGCCATCGTGCATACATTTATTTTGTCCCCCCACACCAAACGCGATCATGACACGCAGGTTAAAATATCAAAACAAACTCTGAACCAATTACATTAATTTGGGGACAGGTCGAAAAGCATTAAACATGTATGGCAATTTAGCTAGCTAGCTTGCACATGCTAGCTAATTTGTCCTATTTAGCTAGCTTGCTGTTGCTAGCTAATTTGTCCTGGGATATAAACGTTGAGTTGTTATTTTACCTGAAATGCACAAGGTCCTCTACTCCGACAATTAATCCACACATAAAACGCTCAACCGAATCGTTTCTAGTCATCTCCCCTCCTTCCAGGCTTTTTCTTCTTTGAATTTATATGGTGATTGGCATCTAAACTTTCATAGTATTACCACGACGACCGGCAAAACAGTTCGTCTTTCAATCACCCACGTGGGTATAACCAATGAGGAGATGGCACGTGGATACCTGCTTCTATAAACCAATGAGGAGATGGGAGGGGCAGGACTTTCAGCGCGATCTGCGTCGTTGGCGCACGCGAGCAGTGTGGGTGCAATAATTGAATAACATAGATTTCAACAACAAAAAATTGCAACGCTCGCTCACGTGACATGTCTGGTCTGGTCAGCTTGTCACTGTGTTTCATAGCTTTCCTTCAATTCGCAAGAGGCTGAATGTATCTCACTAGAGAAAGCATCCGAGCGAGTGAAACAGCGCCCCTCTGTCTCTCTACATATGCCCATCTATCTGATGCTGTCTGGTCCAAAAGAGTATGACATTGTTCCCGCCCGTAACATTTAATGCAATGGAAGCCAGCGAGCATTTGGGGTCCCTTGATGAAAAAATATATAAAATAATAGCCAGCGTTGTGCTAAAGTGAGTGAGCTCAACTGTGAATGGTCCTGGCACACTAAGAAAATAAGTGGCAAGGGAAGCCATCTTGGAGCACATGACATTCAGGTGAGGACACTGCAATCAAATCCTCCCTCATTGTCAGAAACAACTTGAATTGTTGCATCTGGTTGTGTTGTAGTCCTCCGGTAGCTAGCTAGCTAGCTAGCTAACTAAAATCGGTCCTTTCCTAAATTAGCCATGGATGGAGATAGGGATTTGGACTTGTGGTTTTACTTAGTTCTCCGTACTGGCCAATGATTATTATGGCGATTCTGATCCAACCATTAATTCATACATTGTTTTGCCCCTGGCCTGAGAGGATGAAAGTTCAATATGTAGTCAGATGTAGAAGGATAATGTTAACTAGATAACGTTGCCCACAAATGGAACTTAGGCTAGCGAGCAAGCATTTTAGCCGGGTAGCCTAGGACAACAAAAACTAAAAGCTTGTACTGTATGACAGAGTGATAGACCTTTTAGGCAATATGAAACAGGAGGATGGCATTGGCGTTTCTCTACAAGTAGGGTGAGTCAGCATGTTATTTCAACTTGCACGCGCACACAGAAATCAGAACCATGGACAGCCTCATCATATTGAGCTTACGTTGATTGAATTAAATTGTTTTTGATCGCTTTTAGTTGGCACTGTATTAGACTAAGCATAGAGGTGATTTGATGATGTTGTAATGTTGCTGGAACAGTGGAGGAAGCGACGGATGTAGAAATAACATGTTTGACTCACCTTGTAGAGAAACGCCAATGACATCCTCCTCTCTTTCATGTTGACGAAACGGTCTGTCACTCTGTCCTGGCAACTTGCGGTATCTCTCCGTGGTTCTAAATCAATAGTTGTTTAGCAGTCCGAAAATGTCAGAAGTTGTGAATTTTCTCTACCATGCTGTAGGTCATGTAACTGTCTGTTACGTGCAATATGCTTTGTGGACAAAATAAATGTATGGTTAAATGTATTCTGCCACTGTGTCTTCTTATTGTCTCAGCCTTTAGGCCTATATATCACAATGTCAAGGCATATGAACTAACAGGTTATAGAGCAAATAACACAATTATCACAACACATAGGTCGAAATATGGCTTTTAATTTCTGGCTTGGCTTCCCCAGTCATTTTACCCACACACCGCTACTGCTCAGCACAGAGTACTGAGTCTATTCTAGCAGCAAGCAATTTGGCATTAGAGACTTATAATGCTTTACAAATCAACTAGCTGGTACAGTTCAGCTTTCTCCTAGCCTATGTGTTGCCATATATTTTCTCCAAACTCCAGTTATGTCTGGATTGGTCCTACAGTATATATACAGCATAAACCGCTTTGGTAACGTTGACGGTCCAGGAAGAACAGTGAGCCAAATCCTCTGCAGTATTTAATCACCATTGGTGAGCTGCAATTCTCCTAACACATCTTTGACATATCACAGACTATACAATACACTATACACAGAGAAGTGGCTGGGGGAGGTGTGTGTATGTGTGTGTGTATGTGTGTGTGTGTGTGTGTCTGTGTGTGTGTATGTGCGTGTGTCTGTGTGTGTGTGTGTGTGTGTATGTGCGTGTGTGTGTATGTGCGTGTGTCTGTGTGTGTGTGTGTGTGTGTGTATGTGTGTGTGTGTGTGTGTATGTGCGTGTGTGTGTGTGTGTGTGTGTGTGTGTGTGTGTGTGTGTGTGTGTGTGTGTGTGTGTGTGTGTGTGTGTGTGTGTGTGTGTGTGTGTGTGTGTGTTCTAGCCACTATGATGCTGTGGTAAAATCAATTATCCATGCCTCTGAAGTTTACTTCACCAATGAAAGAATATTTCTGGCCCACAGAGGTAATCTAAACAGCTGTGAGCTCCTGTGCCATCTTCAGAGGTGGGCTTTTTTTCTTTTTTCTTTTGGAAAGTGTCTCAGTACGTTCAGGACAATCTCAGGTTTACTCCCAAATCACACCATAGTCCCTATATAGTGCCCTTATTTTGACCAGGGCCCATAGAGCATTATATAAGGAATAGGATGTGATTTGGGAAGCATCCTTAATCTGGAATATTTTGCCTGCTGTCTGCTGGGGTTTATTCAGAGCAGTAATAGATACCTTAACCAGCTCTTAACTACCTCAGCTACCTCTCGTTCTCTCCTGCTGTGCTGGTAATGGTTTTAAAAAGCCTTCCTCATTGTCCTGGCTGAATACCTGTTGTATTCCTCATTGTCCTGGCTGAATACCAGCTTTATTCCTCATTGTCCTGGCTGAATACCAGTTTTATTCCTCATTGTCCTGGCTGAATACCAGCTTTATTCTTCATTGTCCTGGCAGAATACCAGTTTTATTCCTCATTGTCCTGGCAGAATACCAGTTTTATTCCTCATTGTCCTGGCTGAATACCAGCTTTATTCTTCATTGTCCTGGCAGAATACCAGCTTTATTCCTCATTGTCCTGGCTGAATACCAGCTTTATTCCTCATTGTCCTGGCTGAATACCAGCTTTATTCCTTATTGTCCTGGCTGAATACCTGTTTTATTCCTCATTGTCCTGGCTGAATACCAGTTTTATTCCTCATTGTCCTGGCTGAATACCAGCTTTATTCCTCATTGTCCTGGCAGAATACCTGCTTTATTCCTCATTGGCTGCTTGTGATTGGTAGAAAACTCCACCATAGGACTTTCCAAGGCGCTTCAGTCCTCAAATCTACCAACGGAGAGGGCTGGGTGTTTTGTAAATTGTGACAAATTGAATTAAGCGAATTGAAACTCTTTTCATTTGTTGTAAATTGTGTTTGTTTTTATCCTCGAATGAAGTGGATTGTGATTAATTTGTTTGTAATTAAGATTATAATGCATGCTTAATAAGTGGCCTGCACTGTTCATTTAGTCTCATTGCAGTAGATAGCTAATATGATGAAATTGCACGTTTTCCAGATTAAAATCAAGTTAGTAAAGAATAGAGTTGAAATGATGTTGCATGTCACCAAACTGGTCGACTAAAATGGACATCAGTATGCAGGTTCCTATTTTCCTTTAGCATGTCACCAAACTATATCGTTTAGTATTTTCCTCACAAATGTCCTTTCAAACAGTCATTCTAACCATTTTTTTAATCTCTCAGTATTATTTCTGTAGCTCAGTACGAAAAGCCCACCACAAGCCACATAATACCAGCTAGTCTCCTCCATAGGAAAAGGTGTACTAGACCAGTACACTGTGATCTGTAAAAACACACAAATTGTCCGTTATTAGAGAAACAAACAAAATATTAAATAAAAATTGAAAAAAAAAATCTGAATCTGAAAAACCTTTTATCTACTCCTCTCTGAAGATCTCCCGTTGAGTGGTTTAATCAATGAAGGTGTTTTTTTTTTTTTAAAGTGAAGCACCTTATCTGGTGACTTCAACATTAACCTTCCATTAAACCATTACAGGCACTGTTAAATGTACCCCAGTCAATAATGCTAATTCAACCCCCCCCCCCCACCCCCCTGTATATAGCTGTAAAGAAATTGCTATTCATATTATGGTAAAGTGGTACGGACAGTCTTTATGACGAGCTATTAGAAGTTGGAAAAGTCAATATGCTGACTGAGATGTTTCACACTGCTATGAGTTATGTTGCCGGAGTGGAATTCTTGGCACTAATTTTAGCAGAAGGTCACCCGGCCTCTCGTGGTCAATGCTTTTCGAGGACGTTGATATTGAAGTGATGGGGACACCCCCCCCCCCCCCCCCATGTCTCGCCTATAACCCCACCCTGTAATTTTATCCTGGTGGAAAATAAAATAACAAATGGTGTTCATAAGTGAAAATTGCTTCCCTGATGATTTCAGGCAGTCCATAGGGGGGGGGTTCCCCTGGGGTCAGTGTTAATGCCCCTCTCAGGGAAAGAATGGGCTCGCTTTTTGCTCCTTGATCTGCTTAAAGTGATGAAGGATGCTGAAAGAGAGAAAATTGAGTTATAATCTCCATATTAGGCAAACGTTACTGCAGAGTAGCCAAGAAAGCTTTTAATGGGATGTCTTGAGAGCAGACTTATCCAGACCATTTTAAAAAGGCACACGATACAGTTAAAGCTGCGATATGTCACTTTTTTTTTTGTCCGACCTGACCAAATCGAAGAGGCAGTAGATCTGTTCTACGTGCTCTATTTCTATGTTTCCCGTTCTTACGTTTTGTTCTTGCATGTTTTACTTTAGGTTTTGTACACCAGCATTCAAAACAGCTGAAAATACATTATTTTGGGGTTATGGAAAAGATATTTCACAGCAGTTTAGATGGTACAATGACTCTCTACACTATACTTGCTTGTTTTGTCACATAAACTGATTTTTTTAGCAACCAGGAAATGGCAGAGAAAATTCTGCCTGTTGCATCTTTAAAGCTAGCACACTATTATAATTCCTTTGTTTTCTTCTTAGCAACAACTAACTTCCCATGATGCATATGTGATAATGATATGTAACTTACATATACATTACATATACTATATACAGTACACAGCAGTATGTGGACACCCATTCAAATGAGTGGATTCGGCTTTTTCAGCCACAGCCGTTGCACACAGGTGTATAAAATCGAGCACATAGCCATGCAATCTCCATAGACATACATTGGCAGTAGAATGGCCTTATTGAAGAGCTCAGTGACTTTCAACGTGGCACCATCATAGGATGTCACCTTTCCAACAAGTCAGTTAATCAAATTTCTGCCCTGCTAAAGCTGCCCCGGTCAACTGTAAGTGCTGTTATTGTGTAGTGGAAACGTTTAGGAGCAACAATGGCTCAGCCGTGAAGTGGTAGGCCACACAAACTCACAGAACGGGACCGCCGAGTGCTGAAGTGTGTAATAATTGTCTGTCCTCGGTTGCAACACTCACTACCGAGTTCCAAACTGCCTCTGGAAGCAACGTCAGCACAAGAACTGTTCATCATGAAATCGGTTTCCAGCCGCAGACAAGCCTAAGATCACCATGGGCAATGCCAAGCGTCGGCTGGAGGGGTGCAAAGCGTAGAGCTCGCCACCATTGAACTTTGGAGCAGTGGAAACACGTTCTCTGGAGTGATGAATCACACTTCACCATCTGGCAGTCCAACGACGAATCTGGGTTTGGCGGATACCAGGATAACGCTACCTGCCCCAATGCATACTACCAACTGTAAAGTTTGGTGGAGGAACAATAATGGTCTGGGGCTGTTTTTCATGGTTCGGGCCCCTTAGTTTCAGTGAAGGGAAATCTTAACGCTACATCATACAATGACATTCTAGACAATTCTGTGCTTCCAACTTTGTGGCAACAGTTTGGGGAAGGCCCTTTCCTGTTTCAGCATGACAATGCCCCTGTGAACAAAATTGTTTGTCAAGATCAGTGTGGAAGAACTTGACTGCCCTTTATAGAGCCCTGACCTCAACCCATCAAACACCTTTGGGATGAATTGGAAAACTGACTGCAAGCCAGGCCTAATCACCCAACGTCAGTGCCCCACCCTCAATAATGTTCTTGTGGCTGAATGGAAGCAAGTCCCTGCAGCAATGTTCCAACATCTAGTGGAAAGCCTTCCCAGAAGAGTGGAGGCTGTTATATACAAAAAAATATATACAAAAAAAAATGCATGAAATGTATGCATTCACTACTGTAAGTCGCTCTGGATAAGAGCGTCTGCTAAATGACTAAATTGTAAAATTGTAATTGTAAATTGTATAGCAGCAAAGGGGGGGACCAACTCCAATAATGCCCATGATTTTGGAATGAGATGTTGGACGAGCAGGTGTCCACATACTTTTGATCATGTGGTGTGTATAATACACATTAAGTAAACATACATTTCTGTCATCGGTGTTCTGTACTTTCCAGTGCATTCCTGTGGAATGAAACTAAGGACTTGGAGACTAAGCGTCAATGGGGTTTAATTTATTCTGTCTGCAGGGAAAAATTTACAGGATCTGAAAATAGCCACACACCCTACTGAGTGATTCATCTGTCAAGCAACCAGTTAATTAAGTGGAGTGTTGTTTCCTGTCTGAGTTATGTATCCAGGTTTCACACGGCAACAGCTTGACGTGCTTATTTATTACGTTGTAATTCCATATTTCTTTTGTTTTTGTTGTGTATTTGTATTTGTATTTATAGGGAAACAGTGTTATTGTCACAGGTGTTGAACAATGTTTATTTCTTTATTGGTTCATGTTTTTGCATTTTCATAGATTGTTTATAGTGTTTGTTGGTTTGTTTGTTTAGAAATTGAAAGATTATAGATAGAAATTGGAATGTTATATTTTTGTACGCACCGTCAAGCTTTCAAGTTGTTAGAACCATACACATTACTGTCTTCCAACTCCTTGAAGAGAGGACTAAAACTTCTGTGGTCCTCTGAGACGACCCACACTTCCTGACCCGTTTGTGGTCCTCTGAGACGACCCACAGTTCCTGACCCTTTTTTTGTCCTCTGAGACGACCCACACTTCCTGACCCGTTTGTGGACCTCTGAGACGACACACACTTCCTGACCCGTTTGTGGTCCTCTGAGACGACCCACAGTTCCTGACCCGTTTGTGGTCCTCTGAGACGTCCCACAGTTCCTGACCCGTTTGTGGTCCTCTGAGACGACCCACATTTACACCCCCCTCCCATCAGTCACATTGATGTCCTGCAGAAGGCCCTCGAAATAGCTCGCTAGGCTAAGGGTGGTTAAGAGTGATGTTGCTGTATACTCTTGGCGTATACTGTATATCAATTCATCTGGCATTTCTCAGTGTTCCCTTAAGTAGGAGACATTGCTCAAAGTTGTCGAAACAGGCTCCAGTCTGATACATTCAATGTAACCTACAATACGTAACATTTCTTCTTTATGCATGAGGAATTTATTTTTTACGTAGAGAAGGTAACTGCTTTTATCTCTGTCGGGTTCTCATCAAGTTCTCCGGCTTCTCCGCGATACGGTTCAAAGGAGTTCTCTCAAAGCCGGTCACTGGGAATTTAAAGCCCAATTACCATGTCAGACAGTGGAGAAGAAATTGCTTTCACTAGACTGAGGGCTCTGTGACAGGTGCATTGTGGAAGAATTGATTCTTACCGAAGGGGGTAAGTGAATAGTCATTCTGTGTCTGTTTCTTATGACACCAGGCTGGGTGCAACCTGATTTGTAAGCACAGATTTGAATCAGCACAGCTTAGTGACTGTGTGTGTGCTCAACCTAATACACAGGAGTCCTCCCAAAATGGCACCCTTTTCACATATGGGGCCCTGGTCAAAAGTAGCGCAGTATAAACGGAATAGGATGCAATTTGGGAAGCGCATACATGCTCTCCAACAGAGCTCCAGATTAGCTGAGGGGGGGGATAGGAACCTCCACTTCACAGGTCAAGAGCTAATGTGAAGGGCTCCTTCTCAAAAAGTTTCCAAATCAGTCGAGACTCAGGGAGGGGGGGGGGGGGGGTGTGGGGATGGCTCATCACAACAATTGTTGAGCAGTAAAAGAAAAGATATAGAAAGTGGATATTGTTTTTTCACTTTTCTTGTGCTTATGCTAAAAAGGATGGAAGAGAGGAAGGGAAGAAGTGAGGACAAAACTAGCCTTGTCTGTTTGTCTGGACTGGATGGTAGGATACGTTAGAATAATGACTGGATGGTAGGATACGTTAGGATGGTAGGATACGTTAGGATGGTAGGATACGTTAGGATACGTTAGAATAATGTCTGGATGGTAGGATACGTTAGAATAATGTCTGGACGGTAGGATACGTTAGAATAATGTCTGGACGGTAGGATACGTTACAATAATGACTGGATGGTAGGATACGTTAGAATAATGACTGGACTGGACGGTAGGATACTTTAGAATAATGTCTGGACGGTAGGATACGTTAGAATAATGTCTGGATGGTAGGATACGTTAGAATAATGACTGGATGGTAGGATACGTTAGAATAATGACTGGATGGTAGGATACGTTAGAATAATGTCTGGATGGTAGGATACATTAGAATAATGTCTGGATGGTAGGATACGTTAGAATAATGACTGGACGGTAGGATACTTTAGAATAATGTCTGGACGGTAGGATACGTTAGAATAATGACTGGATGGTAGGATACGTTAGAATAATGACTGGATGGTAGGATACGTTAGAATAATGACTGGATGGTAGGATACGTTAGAATAATGACTGGATGGTAGGATACGTTAGAATAATGTCTGGACGGTAGGATACGTTAGAATAATGACTGGATGGTAGGATACGTTAGAATAATGACTGGATGGTAGGATACGTTAGGATGGTAGGATACGTTAGGATACGTTAGGATGGTAGGATACGTTAGGATACGTTAGAATAATGTCTGGACGGTAGGATACGTTAGAATAATGACTGGATGGTAGGATACGTTAGAATAATGTCTGGACGGTAGGATACGTTAGAATAATGTCTGGACGGTAGGATACGTTAGAATAATGACTGGATGGTAGGATACGTTAGAATAATGACTGGATGGTAGGATACGTTAGAATAATGACTGGATGGTAGGATACGTTAGAATAATGTCTGGATGGTAGGATACGTTAGAATACGTTAGGATGGTAGGATACGTTAGGATAATGTCTGGACGGTAGGATACGTTAGAATAATGACTGGATGGTAGGATACGTTAGAATAATGTCTGGATGGTAGGATACGTTAGAATAATGACTGGATGGTAGGATACGTTAGAATAATGACTGGATGGTAGGATACGTTAGAATAATGTCTGGACGGTAGGATACGTTAGAATAATGTCTGGACTGGACGGTAGGATACGTTAGAATAATGACTGGACTGGATGGTAGGATACGTTAGAATAATGTCTGGATGGTAGGATACGTTAGAATAATGTCTGGACTGGACGGTAGGATACGTTAGAATAATGTCTGGACTGGACGGTAGGATACAATAGATGGCTCTGGAACGGACGGTAGGATACGTTAGATTGCTGTCTGGACTGGAATGCCTGTCGATTGTGGAGAGGAAAGCACATGGAGAGAGAGATTAATAGAATACCTGCTGAATCCATTAGCTTGATTAAAAAGGGTTAGAGGGGGAGAGAGAGAAAAAGCCTTTCTCCATACTGCACCTTCTTATCATCCTCTACACCACACAGCTTTATTCCTGCATACAAGGATAAAAGCTCTGCCTTTCTGGTATGGAGAGACAGAGAGAGAGACAGAGAGGGAGAGATGAAAAGAGAGAGAGAGGTAAAAAGGAGGTATGGAGAGACAGGGAGATTGAGACAGAGAGGGAGAGAGAGAAATAAAGAGAGAGAGACAGAGACAGAGAGAGAGAGGGAGGGGGGGTAAAAAGGAGGTATGGAGAGACAGTGAGATTGAGACAGAGAGGGAGAGATGAAAAGAGAGAGAGAGAGAGAGAGAGAGAGAGAGAGGGGGTAAAAAGGAGGTATGGAGAGACAAGGAGATTGAGACAGAGAGGGAGAGATGAAAAGAGAGAGAGAGAGAGAGGGGGGGTAAAAAGGAGGTATGGAGAGACGGGGAGATTGAGACAGAGAGGGAGAGAGGGAAATAAAGAGAGAGAGACAGAGACAGAGAGAGAGAGAGACAGAGAGGGAGCAAGAGAGAGAGATATATATAGAGAGAGAGACAGACAGAGATATGGAGAGGGAGAAAGGGAAAGAAAGAGAAAAACAGTAACAAAGAGAGAGGGAGAGAAAAGTTACAGACAGAGAGAGACAGACCACTGGCTGCCAATTTGGGGCAACCTGTCCCAGAGCTCAGCCCAAACCTCAGCCCAAAGCCCAGCCAGGAAGAGGCTGAAGTGAGCTACTGAATAGGTTGTCAGGTAATCCAGCTGACACTTGGCAAGCAGCCTCAATGACCAGAAGTTGTCTCTAATTGGGCTATCAATGGCAACGGTGCTTGGCGTTGCTGCTAATCACCCTATTACAAGAGCCTCATGGCCAGGTTTGGCCATGTTTTGTGGTCTGCAGCTGGGCGGAGCTGCATTCAGGAACACAGTGACTGATTTACTAACAGACTGGTGTGAATGACATCAAACGGTAGGAGTAGGGGAGTAGCACTAAGGGAGTAGCACACCCTCCTGATTTGGCGGACTCCGAGGCTCGAACACAGGACCTCTGCCTTGCTACCGCACGTGACCGCCCTCCCGAAGCGTCTTAATAGTCGTAGGTGCCACTGGAAAAGCTAGCTGTTCGCTGGTGCAAGTGTGCGACACTTCAGTCTAAGGAGAAAGTTTCACACATCCCCGTGTGCTACATTCACCCGTCAAAATGTACTCAACTTGCGTACCCAGCATTGGGCTGAGCTGTAAGTTTACTAAACTGCATACCCAGCATTGGGCTGAGCTGTAAGTTTACTAAACTGCATACCCAGCATTGAACTGAGCTGTAAGTTTACTAAACTGCGTACCCAACATTGAACTGAGCTGTAAATTTACTAAACTGCGTACCCAGCATTGAGCTGAGCTGTAAGTTTACTAAACTGCGTACCCAGCATTGGGCTGAGCTGTAAGTTTACTAAACTGCATACCCAGCATTGGGCTGAGCTGTAAGTTTACTAAACTGCATACCCAGCATTGAACTGAGCTGTAAATTTACTAAACTGCATACCCAACATTGAACTGAGCTGTAAATGTACTAAACTGCATACCCAGCATTGAGCTGAGCTGTAAGTTTACTAAACTGCGTACCCAGCATTGAACTGAGCTGTAAATGTTGCTCTGCTTGCTTAGCGAGTAACACTTCTTCCTGATTTGGCTCACAACGAGGCTCTCTGCCTTGCTAGAACGCTTAATCACACTCCTGAAGCGTCTTACCAGTCGGAGCCAATGCGTAAAGCTAGCTATTCAGAGGCGCAAGTGATGACACCCAAAGGCAGCGGAGTACCTTTCACACATCCCCATGTGCTAGACTAGGAAAGAGAGAAGGTAATGCTGCGTGTTGTTAACAAGGGCTTTCAAACCAAGGGGTACTAAAGTGGTGCGAACTTAGTATTGGAAGATAATCAGCCACTCTTGGTATTAGCCACTCTTGGTATTACAGAACAGGTAGCAAGATTTGTTAAATATCATCTCAACTAACATGTAACATAATGGAAAATATATAAAGTATATCAAAACTGGAGATGCAATGCATTGTTTTCTCTGAATGTACTTTTTTTTCTTTTAAAGATGAGAATGTGTGTTGTATTTTCAGTGTCAGTTTACAGTAGATGATTGTGCAGAAGTGTGTGTGTGTGACATCCCATACACTGCAGCACGTTCTCTTCTTTTGGCTCTATACTCCAAATGTTTAGATTTGAATTCAAACAGGTACTCTGAAGTTAAAGTGCAGTCTCAGCATTAATTTGAGGGACTCAGGAGGTTAAGCAATCCGCATTGTAAGCATCAATTTGATATTCATGAACATTTGTCAGGACTTGATTAGGTCGGAATACCTGATTTGGTCGGGCTGCATGTAGCTAAGCCTTGCCATAACCTTTTTCCTTAATCTTAACCTAATTATACTAACCACATGAATTCACCTAACCTAGCACGTTAATTCACCTAACCTAGCACGTTAATTCATCTAACCTAGCACGTTAATTCACCTAACCTAGCACGTTAATTCACCTAACCTAGCACGTTAATTCACCTAACCTAGCACGTTAATTCATCTAACCTAGCATGATAATTCACCTAACCTACCACGTTAATTCACCTAACCTAGCACGTTAATTCATCTAACCTAGCGCGTTAATTCACCTAACCTAGCACGTTAATTCACCTAACCTAGCACGATAATTCACCTAACCTAGCACGTTAATTCATCTAACCTAGCACGTTAATTCATCTAACCTAGCGCGTTAATTCACCTAACCTAGCACGTTAATTCACCTAACCTAGCACGATAATTCACCTAACCTAGCACGTTAATTCATCTAACCTAGCACGTTAATTCATCTAACCTAGCGCGTTAATTCACCTAACCTAGCACGTTAATTCACCTAACCTAGCACGATAATTCACCTAACCTAGCACGTTAATTCATCTAACCTAGCACGTTAATTCACCTAACCTAGCATGATAATTCACCTAACCTAGCACGTTAATTCACCTAACCTAGCACGTTAATTCACCTAACCTAGCACGTTAATTCACCTAACCTAGCACGATAATTCACCTAACCTAGCACGATAATTCACCTAACCTAGCACGATAATTCATCTAACCTAGCACGTTAATTCACCTAACCTAGCATGATAATTCACCTAACCTAGCATGTTAATTCACCTAACCTAGTGCGTTAATTCACCTAACCTAGCACGTTAATTCATCTAACCTAGCGCGTTAATTCATCTAACCTAGCACGTTAATTCACCTAACCTAGCACATTAATTCACCTAACCTAGCACGTTAATTCATCTAACCTAGCACGTTAATTCACCTAACCTAGCACGTTAATTCATCTAACCACCACATGAATTCACCTAACCTAGCACATTAATTCACCTAACCTAGCACGTTAATTCATCTAACCTAGCACGTTAATTCACCTAACCTAGCATGTTAATTCACCTAACCTAGCACGTTAATTCACCTAACCTAGCACGCTAATTCATCTAACCTAGCACGTTAATTCATCTAACCACCACATGAATTCATCTAACCTAGCGCATTAATTCACCTAACCTAGCACGTTAATTCACCTAACCTAGCACGTTAATTCACCTAACCTAGCACGTTAATTCACCTAACCTAGCACGTTAATTCACCTAACCTAGCGCGTTAATTCACCTAACCTAGCACGTTAATTCATCTAACCACCACATGAATTCACCTAACCTAGCGCGTTAATTCATCTAACCTAGCATGTTAATTCACCTAACCTAGAACGTTAATTCACCTAACCTAGCATGTTAATTCACCTAACCTAGCACGTTAATTCATCTAACCACCACATGAATTCACCTAACCTAGCGCGTTAATTCATCTAACCTAGCATGTTAATTCACCTAACCTAGAACGTTAATTCACCTAACCTAGCATGTTAATTCACCTAACCTAGCACGTTAATTCATCTAACCACCACATGAATTCACCTAACCTAGCACGTTAATTCACCTAACCTAGCACGTTAATTCATCTAACCTAGCACGTTAATTCACCTAACCTAGCATGTTAATTCACCTAACCTAGCACGTTAATTCACCTAACCTAGCACGCTAATTCATCTAACCTAGCACGTTAATTCATCTAACCACCACATGAATTCATCTAACCTAGCACGTTAATTCACCTAACCTAGCATGTTAATTCACCTAACCTAGCACGTTAATTCACCTAACCTAGCACGTTAATTCACCTAACCTAGCGCGTTAATTCACCTAACCTAGCACGTTAATTCACCTAACCTAGCGCGTTAATTCACCTAACCTACCACGTTAATTCATCTAACCTAGCGCGTTAATTCACCTAACCTAGCGCGTTAATTCACCTAACCTAGCACGATAATTCACCTAACCTAGCACGTTAATTCATCTAACCACCACATGAATTCACCTAACCTAGCGCGTTAATTCATCTAACCTAGCATGTTAATTCACCTAAACTAGCACGTTAATTCACCTAACCTAGCATGCTAATTCAGCTAACCTAGCACGTTAATTCATCTAACCTAGCGCGTTTATTCACCTAACCTAGCACGTTAATTCATCTAACCACCACATGAATTCACCTAACCTAGCACGTTAATTCACCTAACCTAGCACGTTAATTCATCTAACCTAGCACGTTAATTCACCTAACCTAGCATGTTAATTCACCTAACCTAGCACGTTAATTCACCTAACCTAGCACGCTAATTCATCTAACCTAGCACGTTAATTCATCTAACCACCACATGAATTCATCTAACCTAGCGCATTAATTCACCTAACCTAGCACGTTAATTCACCTAACCTAGCACGTTAATTCACCTAACCTAGCATGTTAATTCACCTAACCTAGCACGTTAATTCACCTAACCTAGCGCGTTAATTCACCTAACCTAGCACGTTAATTCATCTAACCACCACATGAATTCACCTAACCTAGCGCGTTAATTCATCTAACCTAGCATGTTAATTCACCTAACCTAGAACGTTAATTCACCTAACCTAGCATGTTAATTCACCTAACCTAGCACGTTAATTCATCTAACCACCACATGAATTCACCTAACCTAGCGCGTTAATTCATCTAACCTAGCATGTTAATTCACCTAACCTAGAACGTTAATTCACCTAACCTAGCATGTTAATTCACCTAACCTAGCACGTTAATTCATCTAACCACCACATGAATTCACCTAACCTAGCACGTTAATTCACCTAACCTAGCACGTTAATTCATCTAACCTAGCACGTTAATTCACCTAACCTAGCACGTTAATTCACCTAACCTAGCATGTTAATTCACCTAACCTAGCGCGTTAATTCACCTAACCTAGCACGTTAATTCATCTAACCACCACATGAATTCACCTAACCTAGCGCGTTAATTCATCTAACCTAGCATGTTAATTCACCTAACCTAGCACGTTAATTCACCTAACCTAGCATGTTAATTCACCTAACCTAGCACGTTAATTCACCTAACCTAGCGCGTTAATTCACCTAACCTAGCACGTTAATTCACCTAACCTAGCGCGTTAATTCACCTAACCTAGCACGTTAATTCATCTAACCTAGCACGTTAATTCACCTAACCTAGCACGTTAATTCACCTAACCTAGCACGTTAATTCATCTAACCACCACATGAATTCACCTAACCTAGCGCGTTAATTCATCTAACCTAGCATGTTAATTCACCTAACCTAGCACGTTAATTCACCTAACCTAGCATGTTAATTCACCTAACCTAGCACGTTAATTCATCTAACCACCACATGAATTCACCTAACCTAGCACGTTAATTCACCTAACCTAGCACGTTAATTCATCTAACCACCACATTAATTCACCTAACCTAGCGCGTTAATTCATCTAACCTAGCATGTTAATTCACCTAACCTAGCACGTTAATTCACCTAACCTAGCATGTTAATTCACCTAACCTAGCACGTTAATTCATCTAACCACCACATGAATTCACCTAACCTAGCACGTTAATTCACCTAACCTAGCACGTTAATTCATCTAACCTAGCACGTTAATTCACCTAACCTAGCACGTTAATTCACCTAACCTAGCATGTTAATTCACCTAACCTAGCGCGTTAATTCACCTAACCTAGCACGTTAATTCATCTAACCACCACATGAATTCACCTAACCTAGCGCGTTAATTCATCTAACCTAGCATGTTAATTCACCTAACCTAGCACGTTAATTCACCTAACCTAGCATGTTAATTCACCTAACCTAGCACGTTAATTCACCTAACCTAGCGCGTTAATTCACCTAACCTAGCACATTAATTCACCTAACCTAGCGCGTTAATTCACCTAACCTAGCACGTTAATTCATCTAACCTAGCACGTTAATTCACCTAACCTAGCACGTTAATTCACCTAACCTAGCACGTTAATTCATCTAACCACCACATGAATTCACCTAACCTAGCGCGTTAATTCATCTAACCTAGCATGTTATTTCACCTAACCTAGCACGTTAATTCACCTAACCTAGCACGTTAATTCATCTAACCTAGCACATGAATTCACCTAACCTAGCATGTTAATTCATCTAACCTAGTGCGTTAATTCACCTAACCTAGCACGTTAATTCATCTAACCTAGCACGCTAATTAATCTAACCTAGCACGTTAATTCATCTAACCTAGCACGCCAATTAATCTAACCTAGCACGTTAATTCATCTAACCTAGCATGTTAATTCACCTAACCTAGCACGTTAATTCACCTAACCTAGCACGTTAATTCACCTAACCTAGCACGTTAATTCACCTAACCTAGCACGTTAATTCATCTAACCACCACATGAATTCACCTAACCTAGCGCGTTAATTCACCTAACCTAGCACGTTAATTCACCTAACCTAGCACGATAATTCATCTAACCTAGCACGTTAATTCACCTAACCTAGCGCGTTAATTCACCTAACCTAGCGCGTTAATTCACCTAACCTAGCACGTTAATTCACCTAACCTAGCACGTTAATTCATCTAACCTAGCACGTTAATTCACCTAACCTAGCACGATAATTCATCTAACCTAGCACGTTAATTCATCTAACCACCACATGAATTCACCTAACCTAGCACGTTAATTCATCTAACCTAGCACGTTAATTCACCTAACCTAGCATGTTAATGTCACGTCCTTACCAGTAAAAGGGGTTGTTTGTTATTGTAGTTTGGTCAGGGCGTGGCAGGGGGTGTTTGGTTTGTGTGTTTCGGGGGTTTTTGGGTTATGTTCGAGTTTTTCTATTTCTATGTTTCTATCTAGTTTTCTATGTCTATGTTGTTTTTGGTAGGACCTCCAGGTTGTCGTTGCCTCTAATTGGAGGCCATATTTAGTTGGGTTAGTTTTCTCTTGTGTTTTGTGGGTGGTTGATTCCTGTTTAGTCTATGCACCTTACGGGACTGTTTCGTCGTTTATTTTGTGTAAGTGTTTTGGTTTTCCTTCAATAAAGGAAGATGTTCACTATACCCGCTGCAGTTTGGTCCACTACCTACAACGACGCTTGTGACAGTTAATTCATCTAACCTGCTACGTTAATTATCCTGTCATGCTAATTTAGATATCCTAACCTGTAATTCACCTAACATGCCACATGCCTAACACGCAACGACGGAACTGTTACTAATAGTGAAGCCTGACCAAGTCAGGTAGCCTGACCTCATTGGATCGTCACACATTATCAGCTAGTTCATCATCTTGTGTGGATTTTTTCCCCCACTGATTTTCCATCGCATCCTCCTCAGGCTAACTGTCGACTTGTTTAAAGACCGTATTTTCAAATAGAGATGAAAAGTGCATAGAGGTAATTTGTACGTTATATTTATATTTATATTATATCTATATTATATTTAGATTATATTTAGATTTATATCAGGACTACCTGAGCTCACAAAGGGAAACAATGTATTTTTGAGTCGAATTTGTTTGTGTTGTGAATTGTTTCTATTGCATCTGATATGCATTTAATTAAGTTTCTTACACATATATCACCAAATATTATAAACAATGTATTACTTACTGTATATATAAAAAATAAATGTATTATTCATATTTAAAATGGCGCCGGAAGAAATGGCAGCAGTTTAACGGGCGCCCAACCAATTGTGCTATTATCTGGGGTTTTTTTGCGTTATTTGTAACTTATTTTGTACATAATATTTCTGAAAACCGTATCTTACGGCAAAAAAAGAGCTTCTGGATATCGAAGATTTTTTCTTCAACAAGCAGGATGCACAGGACACTCTCCTAACACCGGACAAGGCCAACATCCCAGTTATTTGCAAGAGGAAGAGACGCAGGTACAGGGGACACAGAGCGGGATGCCTCGTGAGGATTCACAGAAGGCGAGTGGGAAAGCTGCCGTTACCATCAATATTACTCGCCAACGTGCAATCATTGGACAATAAATTAGACGAGGTACGATCACAAATATCCTACCAACAGGACATCAAAAACTGCAATATCTGATGTTTCACGGAATCGTGGCTGAATGATGACATGGCTATTCAGCTAGCGGGATATACGCTGCACCGGCAGGATAGAACAGCACACTCCGGTAAGACGAGGGGGGGTGGTCTGTGCATATTTGTAAACAACAGCTGGTGCACGAAATCTAAGGAAGTCTCTAGATTTTGCTCACCTGAAGTAGAGTATATTGTGATAAATTGCAGGCCACACTACTTGCCTAGAGAGTTTCAGCTATACTTTTCATGGCTGTTTATTTACCACCACAGACAGATGCTGGCACTAAGACCGCGCTCAGTCAGCTGTATAAGGCAATAAGCAAACAGGAAACCACTCACCCAGAGGCGGCGCTCCTAGTGGCCTGAGACTTTAATGCAGGGAAACTTAAATCAGTTCTACCTAATTTCTATCAACATGTTAAATGTGCAACCAGAGGGAAAAAAATTCTAGATCACCTGTACTCCACACACAGTGACGTGTACAAAGCTCTCCCTCGCCCTCCATTTGGTAAATCCGACCACAACTCTATCCTCCTGATACCTGCTCACAAGCAAAAATGAAAGCAGGAAGCATCAGTGACTCGGTCTATAAAAAAGTGGTCAGATGAAGCAGATGCTAAACTACAGGACTGTTTTGCTATCACAGACTGGAACATGTTCTGGGATGCTTCAAATGGCATTGAGGAGTACACCACATCAGTCACTGGCTTTATCAATAAGTGCATCGAGGACATTGTCCCCACAGTGACTGTACGTACATACCCGAACCAGAAGCCATGGATTACAGGAAACATTCACACTGAGCTAAAGGGTAGAGCTGCCACTTTCAAGGTGCGGGACTCTAAGAGCTTATAAAAAATCCTGCAATGCCCTCCGACGACCCATCAAACAGGCAAAGCGTCAATACAGGGCTAAGATTGAATCGTACTACACCGGCTCCGACGCTCGTCTTAAGTGGCAGGGCTTGCAAACTATTACAGACTACAAAGGGAAGCACAGCTGCGAGCTGCCCAGTGACACGAGCCTACCAGACGAGCTAAATCACTTCTATGCTCTCTTCGAGGCAAGCAACACTGAGGCATGCATGAGAGCATCAGCTGTTCCGGACGACTGTGTGATCATGCTCTCCATAGCCGACGTGAGTAAGACCTTTAAACAAGTCAACATTCACAAGGCTGCGGGGCCAGACGGATTACCAGGACATGTGCTGACCAACTGGCAGGTGTCTTCACTGATGTTTTCAACATGTCCCTGATTGAGTCTGAAATACCAACATGTTTCAAGCAGACCACAATAGTCCCTGTGCCCAAGAACACAAAGTTAACATGCCTAAATGACTACAGACCCGTAGCACTCATGTCCGTAGCCATGAAGTGCTTTAAAAGGCTGGTCATGGCTCACATCAACAGCATTATCCCAGAAACCCTAGAACCACTCCAATTTGCATACCACCCCAACAGATCCACAGATGATGCAATCTCTATTGCACTACACACTGCCCTTTCCCACCTGGACAAAAGGAACACATATGTGAGAATTCTATTCAAAGACTACAGCTCGGCATTCAACACCATAGTACCCTCGAAGCTCATCGCTAAGCTAAGGGCCCTGGGACTAAACACCTCCCTCTTCAACTGGATCCTGGACTTCCTAATGGGCCGCCCCCAGGTGGTAAGGGTGGGTAACAACACACCTGCCACGCTGCTCCTCAACACGGGGGACCTTCAGGGGTGCGTGCTCAGTCCCCTTCCTGTATTCCCTGTTCACCCATGACTGCATGGCCAAGCACGACTCCAACACCATCATTAAGTTTGTCGATTAATCAACAGTTGAGGCCTGATCACCAACAACTATGAGACGAGGTACGATCACGAATATCTTACCAACGGGACATCAAGAACTGCAATATCCGATGTTTCACGGAATTGTGGCTTAATGATGACATGGATATTCAGCTAGCGGGATTTAATCATTGACTCTGTACCAGCTTATAGGAAGGAGGTCAGAGACCTGGCAGTGTGGTGCCAGGACAACAACCTCTCCCTCAATGTGATTGAGGACTACAGGAAAAAGGAAAATGGGAGCAGGTTGAGAGCTTTAAGTTCCTTGGTGTCCCCGTCACCAATGAACTATCATTGTCCCAAACACACGAAGAGATTTGTGAAGAAGGCATGACAATGTCTATTCCCCCCTGAGGAGACTGAAAAGATTTGGCATAAGTCATCAGATCCTCAAAAAGTTCAACATCTGCACCATCGAGAGCATCCTGACTGGTTGCATCACCGAATGGTATGGCAACTGCTCGGCCTCCGACATCAAGGCACTACAGAGGGTAGTGTGTATGGCCCAGTACATCACCGGGACCAAGCTTCCTGCCATCCAGGACCTTTATACCAGGCAGTGTCAGAGGAAAGCCCTAACAATTGCCAAAGACTCCAGCCACCCTAGTATTAGACTGTTCTCTCTGCTACTGCACGGCAAGCGGTACCAGAGAGCCAAGTCTAGGTCCAAAAAGCTTCTTAATAACAGCTTCTACCCTCAAACCATAAGACTCCTGAACAGCTAATCAAATCGCTACCCAGACTATTTGTATTGACCCACCTCCCCCTATTCTTACGCTGCTGCTACCCTCTGTTTATTATCTTTGCATAGTCACTTTACCTTTACCTACATATTACCTAAATTACCTCGACTAACCTGTGCCCCCGCACATTGACTCTGTACCGGTACCCCCTGTATATAGCCTCCACATTGACTCAGTACCACAACACTCTGTATATAGCCTCCACATTGACTCTGTACCGGTACCCCCTGCCTCCACATTGACTCTGTACCGTAACACCCTGTATATAGCCTCCACATTGACTCTGTACCGTAACACCCTGTATATAGTCTCCACATTGGCTCTGTACCGGTACCCCCTGTATATAGCCTCCACATTGACTCTGTACCGTAACACCCTGTATATAGCCTCCACATTGACTCTGTACTGGTACCCCCTGTATATACCCTCCACATTGACTCTGTACCGCAAAACTCTGTATATAGCCTCCACATTGACTCTGTACCGGTACCCCCTGCCTCCACATTGACTCTGTACCGTAACACCCTGTATATAGCCTCCACATTGACTCTGTACGGTAACACCCTGTATATCGTCTCCACATTGGCTCTGTAGCGGTACCCCCTGTATATAGCCTCCACATTGACTCTGTACCGTAACACCCTGTATATAGCCTCCACATTGACTCTGTACCGGTACCCCCTGTATATAGCCTCCACATTGACTCAGTACCGCAAAACTCTGTATATAGCCTCCACATTGACTCTGTACCGGTACCCCCTGCCTCCACATTGACTCTGTACCGTAACACCCTGTATATAGCCTCCACATTGACTCTGTACCGTAACACCCTGTATATAGCCTCCACATTGACTCTGTACTGGTACCCCCTGTATATACCCTCCACATTGACTCTGTACCGGTACCCCCTGTATATAGCCTCCACATTGACTCTGTACCGTAACACCCTGTATATAGCCTCCACATTGACTCTGTACTGGTACCCCCTGTATATAGCCTCCACATTGACTCTGTACTGGTACCCCCTGTATATAGCCTCCACAATGACTCTGTACTGGTACACCCTGTATATAGCCTCCACATTGACTCTGTACTGGTACCCCCTGTATATAGCCTCCACATTGACTCTGTACTGGTACACCCTGTATATAGCCTCCACATTGACTCTGTACTGGTACCCCCTGTATATAGCCTCCACATTGACTCTGTACCGGTACCCCCAGTATATAGCCTCCACATTGACACTGTACCGGTACCCCCTGCATATAGCCTCCACATTGACTCTGTACCGGTACCCCCTGTATATAGCCTCCACATTGACTCTGTACCGGTACCCCCTGTATATAGCCTCCACATTGACTCTGTACCGGTACCCCCTATATATAGCCTCCACATTGACTCTGTACCGGTACCTCCCTGTATATAGCCTCCACATTGACTCTGTACCGGTACCCCCTGTATATAGCCTCCACATTGACTCTGTACCGGTACCCCCTGTATATAGCCTCCACATTGACTCTGTACTGGTACACCCTGTATATAGCCTCCACATTGACTCTGTACCGTAACACCCTTTATATAGCCTCCACATTGACTCTGTACCGTAATACCCTGTATATAGCCTCCACATTGACTCGGTACCTGTACCCCCTTTATATAGCCTCCACATTGACTCGGTACCTGTACCCCCTTTATATAGCCTCCACATTGACTCTGTACCGGTACCCCCCTGTATATAGCCTCCACATTGACTCTGTACCGGTACCCCCCTGTATATAGCCTCCACATTGACTCTGTACCGGTACACCCTGTATATAGCCTCCACATTGACTCTGTACTGGTACCCCCTGTATATAGCCTCCACATTGACTCTGTACTGGTACCCCCTGTATATAGCCTCCACATTGACTCTGTACCGGTACCCCCTGTATATAGCCTCCACATTGACTCTGTACCGGTACCCCCTGTATATAGCCTCCACATTGACTCTGTACCGGTACCCCCTGTATATAGCCTCCACATTGACTCTGTACCGGTACCCCCTGTATATAGCCTCCACATTGACTCTATACCGGTACCCCCTGTATATAGCCTCCACATTGACTCTATACCGGTACCCCCTGTATATAGCCTCCACATTGACTCTGTACCGGTACCCCCTGTATATAGCCTCCACATTGACTCTGTACCGGTACCCCCTTTATATAGCCTCCACATTGACTCTGTACCGGTACCCCCTGTATATAGCCTCCACATTGACTCTGTACCGGTACCCCCCTGTATAAAGCTTCGCTACTGTTATTTTTTTTGGTGCTCTTTAATTATTGGTTATTTTTCTAATTTCTTCTTTTTATTTTTAGTTCAGTTTATTTTAGTAAATACTTTCTTAACACTTATTTTTCTGAAAACTAGAATTGTTGGCTAAGGGCTTGTAAGTAAGCATTTCATTGTAAGGTTTACACCTGTTGTATTCTGCGCATTTGATTTGATTTTTTTACTATGGTGGCGTGGCATCCTCTATTACCGATAATGGTTTGGTGTGATAGGAAGGATGGTATTTAGTCATTGGTTTGGTGTGATAGGAAGGATGGTATTTAATCATTGGTTTGGTGTGATAGGAAGGATGGTATTTAATAATTTCTTTGGTGTGATAGGAAGGATGGCATTTAATCATTGGTTTGGTGTGACAGGAGAGATGGTATTTAATCATTGATTTGGTGTGACAGGAGAGATGGTATTTAACCCTTAGTTTGGTGTAACAGGAAGGATGGTATTTAACCCTTAGTTTGGTGTAACGGGAAGGATGGTATTTAACCCTTGGTTTGTTGTAACAGGAAGGATGGTATTTAACCCTTGGTTTGGTGTGATAAGAGGGATGGTATTTCATCATTGGTTTGGTGTGACAGGAGGGATGTATTTAACCCTTGGTTTGGTGTGACAGGAGGGATGGTATTTAACCCTTGGTTTGGTGTAACAGGAAGGATGGTATTTAATCATTGGTTTGGTGTGATAGGAAGGATGGCATTTAATCATTGATTTGGTGTGACAGGAGGGATGGTATTTAACCCTCAGTTTGGTGTAACAGGAAGGATGGTATTTCATCATTGGTTTGGTGTGACAGGAGGGATTGTATTTAACCCTTAGTTTGGTGTGATAGGAAGGATGGTATTTAATCATTGGTTTGGTGTAATAGGAAGGATGGTATTTCATCATTGATTTGGTGTGACAGGAGGGATGGTATTTAACCCTTGGTTTGATGTAACAGGAAGGATGGTATTTCATCATTGGTTTGGTGTGACAGGAGGGATGGTATTCAACCCTTAGTTTGGTGTGATAGGAGGGATGGTATTTAATCATTGGTTTAGTCTAACAGGAAGGATGGTATTTAACCCTTGGTTTGGTGTGACAGGAGGGATGGTATTTGATCCTTAGTTTGGTGTGACAGGAGGGATGGTATTCAACCCTTAGTTTGGTGTGATAGGAGGGATGGTATTTAATCATTGGTTTAGTCTAACAGGAAGGATGGTATTTAACCCTTGGTTTGGTGTGACAGGAGGGATGGTATTTGATCCTTAGTTTGGTGTGATAGGAGGGATGGTATTTAATCATTGGTTTAGTCTAACAGGAAGGATGGTATTTAACCCTTGGTTTGGTGTGACAGGATGGATGGTATTTAACCCTTGGTTTGGTGTAACAGGAAGGATGGTATTTAACCCTTAGTTTGGTGTGACAGGAAGGATGGTATTTAACCCTTGGTTTGGTGTGACAGGAGGGATGGTATTTCATCATTGGTTTAGTGTGACAGGAGGGATGGTATTTCATCATTGTGTGTGTCTGTTTGTGTGTGTGTGTGTACCTGAGGAGGTGGGAGGGGATTTAATCATCACGATTGTCTATGTGGAGGTGGGAGGTGATCTCAGGGATTTACAATTAACCGGGTGCTCTAAATCATGAATACCAAACAATAGCGTTCCTAGTATTCAGTCACAGTCCCGTAGAAACACGAGAGAGAGAGAGAGAGGATGTAATGAAATGTGGAGGTGATCTATGACACAGCGAGAGGGGTTTGTTTTAAACGCAGTGAGACGAACACGTGGTTTTAAAATTACGCCGTCTGTACGGAGGAGGACACATCGTGGTCGTTATTCTTTTTGTGATCAATCATTTTTAATGAAGCTCGGACAGTTGGTGTCGGAAGTCTTTGTTAGAACCACACCCCCTTACAGATGGAGGGAGAGAGAACCACACCCCCAACAGATGGAGGGAGAGAGAACCACACCCCCTACAGATGGAGGGAGAGAGAACCACACCCCCTACAGATGGAGGGAGAGAGAACCACACCCCCTACAGATGGAGAGAGAGAGAACCACACCCCCTACAGATGGAGGGAGAGAGAGAACCACGCCCCCTACAGATGGACGGAGAGAGAACCACACCCCCAACAGATGGAGGGAGAGAGAACCACACCCCCTACAGATGGAGGGAGAGATAACCACACCCCCTACAGATGGAGGGAGAGAGAACCACACCCCCAACAGATGGAGGGAGAGAGAACCACACCCCCAACAGATGGAGGGAGAGAGAACCACACCCCCTACAGATGGAGGGAGAGAGAACCACACCCCCAACAGATGGAGGGAGAGAGAACCACACCCCCAACAGATGGACGGAGAGAGAACCACACCCCCAACAGATGGAGGGAGAGAGAACCACACCCCCTACAGATGGAGGGAGAGAGAACCACACCCCCAACAGATGGAGGGAGAGAGAACCACACCCCTTACAGATGGAGGGAGAGAGAACCACACCCCCTACAGATGGAGGGATGGAGAGAATAAAACAAAAGGAGAAAGATCGTCACTATAATACTCGCTGGAAGAATTCAATCAATTAAAAGTTCTAGAAAGTCATCTGGAATTAAAATGCTAATTATCAATTGGCTTGGTTTGTTTGGGGGTTGTTGGGTGTGTGTGTGTGTGTGTGTGTGTGTGTGTGTGTGTGAGAGAGTGTGCGTGCACGTGGCTCATGTACAGTACGTAGCCGTGGGTGTTGCAGTTGGGATTTTAAACGGCCTAATAAATGTCACTTTGCCATGGTAGCGGCTCTGAGACCTATATCACTTTTAAACAAAGTCCACAAAGCTGAGAGGGACATTAACTTCAGTTAATTAGAAATACAATAAACACCGACGATGACAGGAGTCCAAGGTCTGCACCTCTCTCCCTCTGGGCTGCACGGGTCTGGAGAGGTGGCGATGGAGGATGGAGGGAATTGGGGGGGGGCAAACGTGTGTACTGATTGACTGATTCTGGAGCTCCTCTGTGGTCAAGGTGTGTGTGTGGATCAACGTCAGAACCTGAAGTCAAATTGGTAAAAATGTGAGATATTGTTGGTATGCAGTGTCTGTGTGGTGTGTGTGTGTGTGGTGTGTGTGGTGTGTGTGTGGTGTATGTGGTGTGTGTGTGGTGTGTGGGTGGTGTGTGTGTGGTGTGTGTGGTGTATGTGTGTGTGGTGTATGTGTGTGTGGTGTGTGTGTGGTGTGTGTGGTGTGTGTGTGGTGCGGTGTGTGGTGTGTGTGTGTGTGTGGTGTGTGTGTGTGTGGTGCGGTGTGTGGTGTGTGTTTGGTGTGTGTGTGGTGTGTGTGGTGTGTGTGGGTGTGGTGTGTGTGGGTGTGGTGTGTGTGTGGGGGGTGTGTGTGGTGTGTGTGTGGGGTGTGTGTGTTGTGTGTGTGTGGTGTGTGTGTGTGTGTGTGTGTGTGTGGTGTGTGGTGTGTGTGTGTGTGTGTGTGATCTGATGGACTGATTCTGTGGTAACGGACGGAGAGTCTTGTACCATTTCCACAGTAATGAGCCAAACTGAGCTGAGCTCTATTCAACTCATCTGGTTATATAACAGAGACTAACCTGGTTATATAACAGAGACTAACCTGGTTATATAACATAGACTAACCTGGTTATATAACAGAGACTAACCTGGTTATATAACAGAGACTAACCTTGTTTTATAACAGAGACTAACCTGGTTATATAACAGAGACTAACCTGGTTATATCAGAGACTAACCTGGTTATATAACAGAGACTAACCTGGTTATATAACAGAGACTAACCTTGTTTTATAACAGAGACTAACCTGGTTATATAACAGAGACTAACCTGGTTATATCAGAGACTAACCTGGTTATATAACAGAGACTAACCTGGTTATATAACAGAGACTAACCTGGTTATATAACAGAGACTAACCTTGTTTTATAACAGAGACTAACCTGGTTATATAACAGAGACTAACCTGGTTATATCAGAGACTAACCTGGTTATATAACAGAGACTAACCTGGTTATAACAGAGACTAACCTGGTTATATAACAGAGACTAACCTGGTTGTATAACAGAGACTAACCTGGTTATATAACAGAGCTGTATTGGGCTAACCTGGTTTTATAACAGAGCTGTATTGGGCTAACCTGGTTATATAACAGAGACTAACCTGGTTTTATAACAGAGCTGTATTGGGCTAACCTGGTTTTATAACAGAGCTGTATTGGGCTAACCTGGTTATATAACAGAGACTAATCTGGTTATATAACAGAGACTAACCTGGTTATATAACAGACACTAACCTGATTATATCAGAGACTAACCTGGTTATATAACAGAGACTAACCTGGTTTTATAACAGAGCTGTATTGGGCTAACCTGGTTATATAACAGAGACTAACCTGGTTGTATAACAGAGCTGTATTGAACTAACCTGGTTTTATAACAGAGACTAACTTGAATACTGTCACAATTGTCGTATGAAGGAGCGGACCAAAGCACAGCATGTGTATCGTTCCACATCTTTATTTAACTGTGAAACTATGCAAGACATACAATAAACTAATAAACAAAAACAACAAACCGTGACGAAGAGGTGCAACATACACAAACTCAAAATAATCGACCACAAACCCAGGTGGGAAAAACATCTACTTAAATATGATCCCCAATTAGAGACAACGATGACCAGCTGCCTCTAATTGGAGATCATGCCCGAAAAAAAACATAGAAAAACAGAAACTATAACATAACAACATAGAAAATTTAAACTAGACAAAACCCGTCACGCCCTGACCTACTCTACCATAGAAAATAAAAGCTTCTACGGTCAGGACGTGACAAATACAGAGGTAGTTAATGAAACTCTATATCAATGAGACTACTCTGAATAAATTAAGGTTAAATAAATAGTAATTGGCCATTTCATAGATGAGGCCTGACAAGTGAAAGACGACAAGTAAAGACTGTTTTCAGTAGAACCCATGGGACGGTGGGTGTGAAGTCCTCTGTGGGTTTTTGGTAATGGACTTGATGCCGCAGGTTCTAGTCCGTATTGTAAGGTGGTGTCTAGATAAATCCTTTTTGGGATAGGCGTCCAACTAGCGGTGAAACTGGAGGGCGCGCAATTCAAATAAATGATCATAAAAAATATGGATATTAAACATTTAGGTACATATAAGTGTCTGATATTGGTTGAAAGCTTAAATTCTTGTTAATCTAACTGCACTGTCTGATTTACAGTAGCTATTACAGCGAGAACATGCCATGCGATTGTTTGAGGACGGCGCCCCACATCAAAATATTTTTACACTGGCGCAGGTTTCATAAATTCACAAATAGCGATTAAAAATTCACTTACTTTTTGAAAATCTGTTTTTTCTTTGGGTTTTCTCCTACTATAGCTATTGTGTTATATTCTCCGACATTATTGTAATATTTCTACAAACTTCAAAGTGTTTTCTTTCCAATGGTACCAATTATATGTATATCCTGGCTTCTGGGCCTGAGCAACAGGCAGTTTACTTTGGGCACGTCATTGAGGCGGAAATAGAGAAAAAAAGGTGCCTAGCCCTAAGAAAGAGAGGAGAGATCTCGGGGGGGACAGCCAAATACTTATACAAGGTTTTTTGTGTGTCTCTATGTGTCCTCTCACTCTGCTAACGTGTTGGTTCAATCCACAGGATTCTCCAGTAGCTCTGTATTCAGACCAGAGGTCTACAGTCAGTCTACAGTAGCACTATAATCAGACTGGAGGTCTACAGTCAGCAGTCTACATTAGCTCTGTATTCAGACTAGAGGTCTACAATCAGTATTCTACAGTAGCTCTGTATTCAGACTAGAGGTCTACAGTCAGTAGTCTACAGTAGCTCTATATTCAGATTTGAGGTAAACAGTCAGTATTCTACTGTAGCTCTATATTCAGACTAGAGGTCTACAGTGGTCCTGCCATCAAAAGCCATCGGCTGCATTCATGGGACTAAACACACAAACAAACAAAGCCCAAATGAGAAGCATAAATTCATTAAAATGTCTCTTTGCTTCCAGGTGGCTAAGAACGCATAATAGACGACCAGTAACACAGCCAACAAGCAAAGGAGGGAAGAAGGGGAAGTCGTAGAGAGTATACAGAAGAAAAGACTTGCTCTTCAATTGGAGAGCAGCCTAGCTCTAAACAAACCTATTTTTTTTAACAGCCAAACGCTGGTGCTGCCCGAGAGGAGGAGGAAGAGAAGAGAGGAGAGAATGAGGACAAAGGGAGAAAACACAGAAAACCAGGTGCTTCTACATTTAAAGGTCTCAATACCTCTGAAGATGCACAATAAGCACAGGGAGGGATAAAGGTGGCAGATGGGCGCCAGTTGGAGAATCAGAGACGGGGATGCAGGGCGGCCTGTAGTGCACTACACTACACACAAACACACACACACACACACACACACACACACTCACACTCACACACACACACTACCATCTTGAAGGTTATGGGATTTAGTGTTAGGGTTATGGGACTTGTGGGTTAGGGTTAGGGGACTTGAGGGTTAGGGGACTCGAGGGTTAGGGGACTTGAGGGTTAGGGGACTTGAGGGTTAGGGGACTTGAGGGTTAGGGGACTCGAGGGTTAGGGGACTCGAGGGTTAGGGGACTCGAGGGTTAGGGGACTCGAGGGTTAGGGGACTCGAGGGTTAGGGGACTCGAGGGGTAGGGGACTTGAGGGTTAGGGGACTGGAGGGTTAGGGGACTCGAGGGTTAGGGGACTTGAGGGTTAGGGGACTCGAGGGGTAGGGGACTTGAGGGTTAGGGGACTCGAGGTTTAGGGGACTCGAGGTTTAGGGGACTCGAGGGGTAGGGGACTCGAGGGTAGGGGACTCGAGGGTTAGGGGACTCGAGGGTTAGGGGACTCGAGGGTTAGGGGACTCGAGGGTTAGGGGACTCGAGGGGTAGGGGACTTGAGGGTTAGGGGACTCGAGGGGTAGGGGACTTGAGGGTTAGGGGACTTGAGGGTTAGGGGACTCGAGGTTTAGGGGACTTGAGGGTTAGGGGACTCGAGGGTTAGGGGACTCGAGGGTTAGGGGACTTGAGGGTTAGGGGACTTGAGGGTTAGGGGACTCGAGGGTTAGGGGACTTGAGGGTTAGGGGACTCAAGGGTAGGGGACTTGTGGGTTAGGGGACTTGAGGGTTAGGGGACTCGAGGGTTAGGGGACTTGTGGGTTAGGGTTAGGGGACTTGAGGGTTAGGGGACTCGAGGGTTAGGGGACTCGAGGGTTAGGGGACTTGTGGGTTAGGGGACTTGAGGGTTAGGGGACTCGAGGGTTAGGGGACTCGAGGGTTAGGGGACTCGAGGGTAGGGGACTCGAGGGTTAGGGGACTTGAGGGTTAGGGGACTTGAGGGTTAGGGGACTTGAGGGTTAGGGGACTTGAGGGTTAGGGGACTCGAGGGTAGGGGACTCGAGGGTTAGGGGACTCGAGGGTTAGGGGACTTGAGGGTTAGGGGACTTGAGGGTTAGGGGACTTGAGGGTAGGGGACTCGAGGGTAGGGGACTCGAGGGTTAGGGGACTTGAGGGTTAGGGGACTCGAGGGTTAGGGGACTCGAGGGTTAGGGGACTTGAGGGTTAGGGGACTTGAGGGTTAGGGGACTTGAGGGTTAGGGTTAGGGGACTTGAGGGTTAGGGGACTTGAGGGTTAGGGGACTCGAGGGTTAGGGGACTCGAGGGTTAGGGGACTTGAGGGTTAGGGGACTTGAGGGTTAGGGGACTTGAGGGTAGGGGACTCGAGGGTTAGGGGACTTGAGGGTTAGGGGACTTGAGGGTTAGGGTTAGGGGACTTGAGGGTTAGGGGACTTGAGGGTTAGGGGACTTGAGGGTTAGGGGACTTGAGGGTTAGGGGACTTGAGGGTAGGGGACTCGAGGGTTAGGGGACTTGAGGGTTAGGGGACTTGAGGGTAGGGGACTCGAGGGTTAGGGGACTTGAGGGTTAGGGGACTTGAGGGTTAGGGTTAGGGGACTTGAGGGTTAGGGGACTTGAGGGTTAGGGGACTTGAGGGTTAGGGGACTTGAGGGTTAGGGGACTCGAGGGTAGGGGACTTGAGGGTAGGGGACTCGAGGGTTAGGGGACTTGAGGGTTAGGGGACTTGAGGGTTAGGGTTCCACTGCACCAAATTCCTTAGTTTCAGACTCCTAAATATTCTTACACCTCTGAAGGATCTAGCCACTTCCATGCCAGTCAGAAGAACTTAAGTGTTTTATCTCGGAACACTAAAAATATGTTTTTTCCCTCCGATTGTAGGTTAAGTGGAACCATGGGGTGTTAACAGCACTCGGTGGAGAATAAAGATCCTAACTGCAAGTGTCCAGTCTAAGACACAAAATACCCCTACACAATATCCCCCTTTCAAAATATTCCACTATACAGTATACCCCTATTCAATATACCACTATACAATATACCCTACACAATATACCACTATACAACTACACAATATACCACTACACAATATATCCCTACACAATATACCCCTACACAATATACCCTACACAATATACCCCTACACAATATACCCCTACACAATATACAACTATACAATATACCACTATACAATATACCCCTACACAATATATCCCTACACAATATACCCCTACACAATATACCTCCCTAACATACCCCTACACATCATAACCCTACACAACATACCCCTACACAATACACCCCTACACAATATACCCCTTCCAATGTACCCCCTACATAATATACCCCCCCCATATACAAGCTAAATGACTTATGTGAGCTCTTCGAGTCAAGCAACACTGAAGCATGCATGAGAGCACCAGCTGTTCCAGATGACTGTGTTATCACGATCTCCGTAGCTGATGTGAGTAAGAGTTTTAAACTGATGAACAGACAGATTACCAGGACAGGTACAGACCAACTGCCAAGTACCTTCACTGACATTTTCAATCTCTCCCTCACCGAGTCTGTAATACCTACATGTTTCAAGCAGACCACCATAGTCCTAGTGCCCAAGAAAGCGAAGGTAACCTACCTAAATGACTACTGTCTTGTTGCAATCACGTCTGTAGCCATGAAGTGCTTTGAAAGGCTGGTCATGGGTCACATCAACACCATCATCAAGGAAGCCCCAGACCCACTCCAATTCGCATATCGCCCCAACAGTTCCACAGATGATGCAATCTCAATCGCACTCCACACTGCCCTTTCCCACCTGGACAAATGGAACACCTATGTGAGAAAGTTATTCATTGATTACAGCTCAGCGTTCAACACCATAGTGCCCACAAAGCTCATCACTAAGCTAAGGACCCTGGGACTAAACACCTCCCTCTGTATCTGGATCCTGAACTTCCTGACGGGCCGCCCCCAGGTAGTAAGGGTAGGCAACAACACATCTGCCGCGCTGATCCTCAATACGGAGGCCCCTCAGGGGTGTGTGCTTAGTCCCCTCCTGGACTCTCTGTTTGCCCATGACTGTGGGGCCAAGCACGACTCCAAAAACATCATTAATTTTGCTGAAGACACAACAGTGCTAGGCCTGAACACCGACAATGATGAGATGGCCTATAGGGAGGAGGTCAGAGAACTGGCAGCGTGATGCCAGGATAACAACCTCTCCATCTACCTGAGAAAGACAAAGGAGCTGATTGTGGACTACAGGAATAGGAGGGCAGAACACGCCCCCATACACATCAATGGGGCTGTAGTGGAGTGAGTCGAGAGTTTCAAGTTCCTTGGTGTCCACATCACCAACCCATCCAGATAGTCAGACCTCTTCCACACTGACTTTACGTAATTCAAAAGTACAATTCTTGTCTTCCATAATTTGGTCTGATATACTTGAATGTGTAGTGTCAGCGTTTGTTGTTGGCATGTCATCCCTGAGTTTGCTTATCTTGCCAGTGAAACATTTATTACAGTAGTTTGCAATATCAGTAGGCTTTGTGATGAATGAGCCATCTGATTCAACGATCGATGCCCGCACCCGCCTGCCCGTCTAGCATCACTACTCTGGATGTTTCTGACTTTGAAAATGTGGACAACTACAAATACCTAGGTGTCTGGTTAGACTGCAAACTCTCCTTCCAGGCTCACATTAAGCATCTCCAATCCAAAATTAAATCTAGAATAGGCTTCCTATTTCGCAACAAAACATCCTTCACTCACGCTGCCAAACATACCCTCGTAGAACTGACTATCCTACCGATCCATGACTTCGGCGATATAGCCTCCAACAATCTACTCAGCAAATTGGATGCAGTCTATCACAGTGCCATCCGTTTTGTTACCAAAGCCCCTTATACCACCCACCACTGCGACCTGTGTGCTCTAGTCGGCTGGCCCTCGCTACATATTCGTCGCCAGACCCACTGGCTCCAGGTCATCTATAAGTCTTTGCTAGGTAAATTCCCACCTTATCTCAGCTCACTGGTCACGATAACAACACCCACCCGTAGCAAGCGCTCCAGCAGGTATATCTCACTGGTCATCCCCAAAGCCAACACCTCCTTTGGCTGCCTTTCCTTCCAGTTCTCTGCTGCCAGTGACTGGAACGAATTGCAACATTGCTCAAGCTGGAGACTTATATTTCCCTCACTAACTTTAAACATCAGCTATCTGAGCAGCTAACCGATCATTGCAGCTGTAGATAGTCCATCTGTAAATAGCCCATCCAATCTACCTACCTCATCCCCATATTGTTTTTATTTACTTTTCTGCTCTTTTGCACACCAGTATCTCTACTTGCACATCATCATCTGCTCATTTATCACTCCAGTGTTAATCTGCTAAATTATAATTACTTCGCTACTATGGCCTATTTATTGCCTTACCTCCCTGATCTTACTACATTTGCGCACACTGTATATAGACTTTCTTTTTCTATTGTGTTATTGACTGTAGGCTTGTTTATTCCATGTGTAACTCTGTGTTGTTGTTTGTGTCGCACTGCTTTGCTTTATCTTGGCCAGGTCGCAGTTGTAAATAAGACCTTATTCTCAACTAGCTTACCTGGTTAAATAAAGGTGACATTATTTTTTTTTATTTTTTTATTTTTTTTTTAATATCATCAACATATGAATCACTACAAAACTTCTTGTATGACCTCTTATACACTATATTAGGCCCAGCCTTTGGAACTTTGGTTTTCCTAGATATGGCTACTATATTGTGATCACTACATCCTATGGATTTGGATACTGCTTTAAAACAAATATCTGCAGCGTTAGTAAAGATGTGATCAATACATGATGATTTTATTCCTGTTCTGTTTGTAACTACCCTGGTAGGTTGACTGACAACCTGATCCAGGTTGCAGGCACTGGTTACAGTTTGAAGTTTTTTTCCTGAGTGGGCAACTTGATGATAGCCAGTCATCAAGCTGGCAACTGCTCGGTATCTGACCGTAAGGCTCTAAAGAGGGTAGTACTTTCAGCCCGGTACATCACCAGCTTCCTGACATCCAGGACCTATATACTAGGAGGAGTCAGAGGAAGGCCAAAAGAATTATAAAGGCAAGCGGTACCGGAGCACCAAGTCTTGGTCCAAAAGGCTCCTTAACAGCTTCTACCCCCAAGCCATAAGACTGCTGAACAATTAATCAAAATGGTCACCAGGACCTATTTAAATTGACAAATAACATTGGATTTAATTTGATGTGAAAACTGGCTTGACATGCATCAACATCCTTCTTAATGGGAATAACTCACCTTTTGTCTGTCTCACTCCAATCTCCGTTACTTGGCATTCAGCTGATACACATGGCGAGGCAGGGCTTAATGTGACCACGCCCATTAGTAAGGTACATCCATAGGGTACTTCCGTTACTAAGGTGTTAAATTGCCTACATTACTCATCACCCGACAATGGCTGTATTCTTTTTATATATATATATATATATATATATATATATAATTCTATAAACATTTTGGGTATGCTTGGTAGGTCAATTCCAACATACTTGCATGCTGTCTTAAAACTTCTTTAGGCTAGGGTCTATTTTTCTCCACTTCCTGTCTGACTGACGTGCCCAAAGTAAACTGCCTGTTACTCAGGCCCAGAAGCCGGGATATGCATATAATTGGTACCATTGGATAGAAAACAGGTTGAAGTTTGTAGAAATGTTAAGATAATGTATAAGACTATAAATCAATAGATATGGTAAGAGAAAATCCAAAGAAAAACCAACCGTAATCTTTTTTTTTTGAGAGCCCATGCTCTTCCAATGGAACGTATAGGGTCATATCCAAATCCAGCTCCCAGATTGCAATTCCTATCGCTTCCACTGGATGTCAACAGTCTTTGTTCAAGGTTTCAGGCTTCTTTCTTCCCAAACGAGGAAGAATTCTGAGTTTTAGTACTGGGAGTCAGAGTTGGAAATCAGTCTGTGCGCATGTGACGAAGAGGATGTGCACCTGCTAATTTTGCTTTCCTATTGAACATACTTCTTTCCGTGTAAAATATTATAGTTTAATTACATTTTAAGGTGCCTGAGGATTAAATAGAAACATATTTTGACTTGTTTTACCAAAGTTTAGCAGTAGCTTTTTGGATTCCTTTCTCTGTATGTTGAAAGAGTGAATTACTCAAATCGATGGCGCCAACTAAACTGACTTTTTGGGATATAAAGAAGGATTTTATTTAACAAAACGACCATGCATGTTGTAGCTGGGACCCATTGGATTGCAAATCAGAGGAAGATTTTCAAAAAGTAAGTGATTATTTAATCGCTATTTGCGATTTTATGAAGCCTGTGCTAGTTGAAAAATATGTTGATGTGGGGCACCGTGCTCAGACAATCGCATGACATGCTTTCGCTGTAAAGCCTATTATAAATCGGACAGTGCAGTTAGATGAACAAGACTTGAAGCTTTTAACCAATATAAGACACTTGTATGTACCTAAATGTTTAATATCCATCATTTTCGTGATTATTTATTTGAATTGCGCGCCCTCCAATTTCACCGGAAGTTGTCGACAGGTGTCCTGCTGGCGGGAAACGATCGAATATACATCACGATTATCAGCCAAAAAAGACGATTCCAACATACTTTCTTAACTAGCTAGCTAATACTGCTTTTAAGATGCCGAAAAGCTGTTGCGTGCCGTTTTGTTTGAAAAATATTATGCAACAAAAGACCACCAACTAAGTTTAATCAACCCAGACGAATCTCATGGTTTCAGGCTATTACGCCACGATGACGATGGAAAGCTGTTGGCTACGGTTGCACGATACATTGTGTGTTTGAAGCACTTCATCACTGGTAAGTCACAAGCACTTGTTTGTATCTAACTAGCTATGTGTATTGCATAAAGCTTGCTAGTTAGCTTGTAGTAAGGACTGGTGAGATGTAGCCGTCTAAATAACAGCTGTAATATTCTTCTGCATTTGGATATTTATGCAAACCCGGAGATTCCACTATGTAGGTGTAGATATCACCATAGGCTACTTTAGGCCATTCGGTAGGGTTGTCTGCACAGCTGGTCTCCAGGAAGTTGAAAGGACACATAGGCAAGCCAACAACAATCTAAATCTAAATACCTAGAATGTTCAAGGGTAGCAAAAAGACTGGAAGTAGTAACGAGGCATATTTAAGACTAGCGTATTAGATCGAGATTAACTTATCTCGCTAGCCAGCCAGCTAACATCAGCTAACTGGCAAAAAAGCTAGGGGTAAACAAACAGTGAGGTAAGTATGGTGTGCCAGCTTTACCAGCTTTACTGTCAGTGTCAGCAGGTCTGGTAACAAATTAGAGTGGCAAAATAAGTATAATGCAAATAATTTGTTCTTGTGACAGCCAAGTATGTTTATAACGACGCGTGAGACTGCTGAAAAGGTTTATTGAAACAATATGTCACGGCTGTCAAAAGGAGTAGAGGACCAAAGTGCAGCGTGTGTGTAGTTCCACATTTTTATTTAATCTGTGAAGCTTTGCAATACATAAATAAACTGAATCGACAAAACAACAAACCGTGACGCAGAGGAGAAACAAACACTACTCAAAAATAATCACCCACAAAACCCAGGAAGAAAACCCCCATTCTTAAGTATGATCTCCAATTAGAGACAACGAGGACCAGCTGCCTCTAATTGGAGATCATCTCAAACAAACCAACATAGAAATACAAAAACTAGAACCTAAGAACATAGAAATAGAAAAACACAAAACACCCCCTGTCACACCCTGACCTACTCTACCATAGAAAATAACATCTTACTATGGTCAGGACGTGACGCAATAGAAAAAGTGTCAGTAGTTAATCTAATGACATGGGATTAGTCAGGGGCGTGGTCACGTTAAGCCACAATTTGCTGTGTGTGTATCTATTATGAAAATCGGAAATCATCATTAGCACAATAACATGATTTGAATATGAGTATAGTTAACTAATACAAATAAGAAAGAACAGTTATTGTAGCTACTGCTAGCCTAGCTATCTAACATTAACTTTACCTCTGGAATCTTTGTCGGCAAAAATGAACTAGCTTGCAAGCTAACTAGCTAGCTAACTAGCCAAAAAAGCCAAAAAAAGAATAGCTAGCAAACATAAAATTACAGTTACAGTTAAATAACTTTAGTAGCCAGCTAGTTACTAACTTTAACTTTGAATGTAGAAATGTGCTGTTTTCTGTTGGTTGTTACACAGCAATATAGCTAGCTAGCTATGTGCTACAGAAGGCTAGCCAGCTAACTTTGGTATCTACAGGGGCAGTGCCCGTGTTCTCTAGATAGACACTAATAATAAGACTGCTTCATACCTGGATGCCGAGTGTTGTGATATCAATTTCTGTAACCATTTCAATGTCTTGACTTGTCGGGGAGTGTCCTCCACGACAGAATGCCCTGGCTCTTTTTTCTTTGCATTTTCCTTTCTCAGGCAGACAGACCCTACTTAGTGTATTGCTGCATCCACTGGTTGAAGTGCACACTGCACTCTTAACCCAAACATAAAATGGTGACCAAAACTAACCACAGAAGGTGATGACCTAACATAAAACACCTGAGACATATATTAAGACAACTCTTTATCTATATTTGACCAAACCTGACATTCATCAGTCAAATCTTTATTATATTTAGTTAACAAAATCAGTTAGTTAATTCTCAATGCAAATTCCCATTGCAGTTGCTTGCTTGACTATATTTTCCCATGTTGCTGGCACAGACAAATAATTAGTAGAGTTCAGGTATTGTTCTTCATTCTATACCTAGAGGACTCCTGATATTTCCAGGTGTGATAAGTATAATTTTTGTCTTCATCTGTTGTCTAGTACTGTCTTTTTGCTTTGCTAGCTAAGTGCTGACTGTCTTCCCAGTAGTCTACTTGGTGTGTGAACTGCTTCCTGTCTTCCCAGTAGTCTACTTGGTGTATGAACTGCTTCCTGTCTTCCCAGTAGACTACTTGGTGTGTGAACTGCTTCCTGTCTTCCCAGTAGTCTACTTGGTGTATGAACTGCTTCCTGTCTTCCCAGTAGTCTACTTGGTGTGTGAACAGCTTCCTGTCTTCCCAGTAGTCTACTTGGTGTGTGAACTGCTTCCTGTCTTCCCAGTAGTCTACTTGGTGTGTGAACTGCTTCCTGTCTTCCCAGTAGTCTACTTGGTGTGTGAACTGCTTCCTGTCTTCCCAGTAGACTACTTGGTGTGTGAACTGCTTCCTGTCTTCCCAGGAGTCTACTTGGTGTGTGAACTGCTTCCTGTCTTCCCAGTAGTCTACTTGGTGAATGAACTGCTGACTGCTCATAACTTGCAGATGAATGTTGACACATCAACCAGGATCAAGGGGCAGGGTAATTTGTGACTTGTTTTGGTAATCACTGGCTGTATTGGAGGGGGGGGGAGTGGTTTCTCCTCTCCTAGGCAATCAGCAATTAGTACAGGGAGCTGTGCTCTTCAGCTCTGCTAGGCAATTAGCAATTGGTGTTAGCACTTCAGTCTCCCCTTACAGCTCAGCGGCAGCTGTAAGCGGTGGTCGTGTCAGTGGCGGTCTCATCGGTGAAACAAAGACGGTTCTGCCCAGTTGTTCGAGGAAAGAAATAGAGGAAGGCTCCACACCACTCTCTCACTTGAGTATCTTACCTAGTTATTTTCTGATTATCTAATTGTGCTAATTTGTAGCTTTGACAACTATGTTTGTGTTTGCTATGCCTGTTCATTCCTCTCCCTGTTGGCTCCCCACCCCTTGGCTGCAGTCCTTATAATTTAGTGTAACCTGTGCACGCAACCCAAGTGGAATTCCGAGTCTCTGGCAGTGTTTGAAACTGCAGATCTGCGGTCAAGAACGTCAAGTTCATTGCAGCCTATGCTTCCCTTCAGTCCCGACCAATGTTTTCTCTCATAGTCCAATAGGATCTGGTCATAATGGTGGTGGCACAGGGCTACTAATTTCTGGTAATTTTCTCTTTTCTCCCTCTCTCACATGTCTGTCTGCTCATTTGAATTCGATGCTGTCACTTGTCCACTCAAGCTTAACATTGTTGTCATCTATCACCCACCAGGTGCCCTTGGAGAGTTCCTCAATGAACTTGACACCTTTTGTAAGCTCATTTCCTGACAATGGCTCATCACTCTTCATACTTGGCGACTTCAACCTCCTGACATCTGCCTTTGAGTCATTTCTTTCCAACTCTCTCTTTCCCCTCCAGCCTCTTTTGAGCTCAATGTTTCCCATTTCCCTCCAACTCACAAGGCAAGCAATACTCAAAATTAACTTCCTCTTTACTAGAGGCTGTTCTCCTACTAATCTCACTGTAACCCCCTCCAGGTCTCTGTTCTCCTACTAATCTCACTGTAACCCCCTCCAGGTCTCTGTTCTCCTACTAATCTCACTGGAACCCCCCTCCAGGTCTCTGTTCTCCTACTAATCTCACTGTAACCCCCCTCCAGGTCTCTGTTCTCCTTAATCTCACTGTAACCCCCCTCCAGGTCTCTGTTCTCCTACTAATATCACTATAACCCCCCTCCAGGTCTCTGTTCTCCTACTAATCTCATTGTAACCCCCCTCCAGGTCTCTGTTCTCCTTCTAATCTCACTGTTACCCCCCTCCAGGTCTCTGTTCTCCTACAAATCTCACTGTAACCCCCCTCCAGGTCTCTGTTCTCCTACTAATCTCACTGTTACCCCCCTCCAGGTCTCTGTTCTCCTACTAATCTCACTGTAACCCCCTCCAGGTCTCTGTTCTCCTACTAATCTCACTGTAACCCCCCTCCAGGTCTCTGATCACTACTTTGTTCCCTTTTCTGTCTCCCTTTCCTCCAACCCTAACCACTCAGCCCCTACCCAGATGGTCAGGTGCCATCACAATCTCTGCTCTCTCTCCCACTACTCTCTCCTCTACTATCCTATCAACTCTCCCTTCTGCTAAGTCCTTCTCCCTCCTGTATCCTGTTTCTGCCTCTTCGGCCATACTCTCCTCCCTTTCTGCATCCTATGACTCGCACTGTCCCCTTTCCTCCTGGCCGGCTTGGCCCTCCTGCTCCATGGTTAATTGACTCATTGTGAGCTTACAGAAGAGGGCTGCGGGCAGCTGAGTAGAAATGGAGGAAAACTAAGATTCACTCCCTCCTTTATAACTTCTCTTCCACTGTATCTGCTGCTAAAGCCACTTTCCATTTTAAGCATCTGCCTCTGGGCGGCAGGTAGCCTAGTGGTTAGAGCGTTGGACTAGTAACCAACAGGTAGCCTAGTGGTTAGAGCGTTGGACTAGTAACCAACAGGTAGCCTAGTGGTTAGAGCGTTGGACTAGTAACCAACAGGTAGCCTAGTGGTTAGAGCGTTGGACTAGTAACCAACAGGTAGCCTAGTGGTTAGAGCGTTGGACTAGTAACCAACAGGTAGCCTAGTGGTTAGAGCATTGGACTAGTAATCAGCAGGTAGCCTAGTGGTTAGAGCATTGGACTAGTAACCAACAGGTAGCCTAGTGGTTAGAGCATTGGGCCAGTAACCGAAAGATTGCTAGATTGAATCCCCGAGCTGACAAGTTACAAATCTGTCATTCTGCCCCTGAACAAGGCAGTTAACCCACTGTTCCTAGGTTGTCATTGTAAATAAGAATTTGTTCTTAACTGACTTGCCTAGTTAAATAAAGGTTTACATTTTAAAAAATACCAAAAATAATCCTGGAAGACTCTTCTCCACTTTCTCCTCCCTCCTTAATCCTCCGCCCCTTCCCTCTCTGCAGACAACTTCGTCAACCTCTTTGAAAAGAAGGTTGACGACATCATTCACTCATCCTATTGAGTCCACTAGTCAAACTCACACAGAACAACCCTACGCCTAGACCTATTTCCCCCCTCTCTCTCCAGATGAAATCCTACGACTGGTAAGGTCTGGCTGCCCTACAACCTGCTCGACCCCATCCAATTGACCACATCCCCTCCTCCCTTCTCCAGACCATCTCTGGAGACCTTCTCCCATTCCTCACTTCCCACTGTCTGCGTCCCCTCTGACTTCAAAAATGGCCTGAGACACGAGACCCCTTAAGAAAACAATACTCAACTCCTCTGACATCAAAAACTATAGACCTGTAGGCCTTTCGTTTCTTTCCAAAACACTTGAGCGTGATGTCTCTCAACTCTCTCGTTATCTCTTTCAGAACCATTGTCTTTAAACCTAACCAATCAGGCTTCAAGACGGGTCACTCAACCGAGACTGCTGTTCTCTGTCACAGAGGCTCTCCCAACTGCAAAAAACTGTTCTCATCCTCCTAGATCTATCCGCTGCCTTCAGACACCGTGAACCGTCAGAGCCGCCACACCATCATCTCAGGGCTGGGTGTCTCAGGCTCTGCACATTCCTACCAGGTGAAGTGGAGAGGATGTGTCTGCTGTTACAGCGGCGATGGGGGGGGGACCAACTCCATATCAATGCCCATGATTTTGGAATGAGATGTTTGACGAGCAGGTGTCCAGACACTTTTTGTCATGTAGTGTATCTAGGGTAATGGGATGTATAGACTATATGGATAGACTATGTAGTATATCTGAAGATTAGTATATGTACAGTATTAGTTAAATAGGATAGGCCTTGACTAGAATACTAGAATACATGATTTGGAAAGGCACACACCTGCCTATATAAGGTCCTACAGTTGGCAGTGCATGTCAGAGCAAAAACCAAGCTATGAGGTCGAAGGAATTGTCTTTAGAGCTCCGAGACAGGATTGTGTCGAGGCACAGATCTGCAGAAAAGTACCAAAACATTTCTGCAGTATTGAAGGTCTCCAAGAATGGAAGAATTGGAGGAAGTATGGAACCACCAAGACTCTTCCTAGAGTTGGCCGCACATCCAAACTGAGCAATCGGGGGAGAAGGGCCTTGGTCAGGGAAGTGACCAAGAGTTCCTCTGCGGAGATGGGAGAGACTTCCAGAAGGACAAGCATCTCTGCAGCACTCCACCAATCAGGCCTTTATGGTAGAGTGGCCAGACTGAAGCAACTCCTCAGTAAAAGGCACATGACAGCCCGCTTGGAGTTTGCCAAATGACATATGAAAACTCTGACCATGAGAAACAAGATTCTCTGGTCTGATGAAATCAAGACTGAACTCTTTGGGCTGAATGCCTAGCATCAAGTCTGGAGGAAACCTGGCACCATCCCTACGGTGAAGCATGCTGGTGGCAGCATCTTGCTGTGGGGATGTTTTTCAGCAGCAGGGACTGGGAGACTAATCAAGATCAAGGCACATATGAATGGAGCAAAGTACAGAGAGATCCTTGATGAAAACCTGCTCCAGAGCACTCAGAACCTCAGACTGGGATGAAGGTTCACCTTCCTACAGGACAGCAACCCTAAGCACACAGCCAAGACAATGCTGGAGAGCTCGGACTTGAACCCGATCGAACATCTCTGGAGTGACCTGAAAATATCTGTGCACCAACGCTCCCCATCCAACCTGACAAAGCTTGAGAGGATCTGCAGAGAAGATTGGGAGAAACTCCTCAAATACAGGTGTGGCAAGCTAGTAGTGTCATACCCAAGAAGACTCAACGATGTAATCGCTACCAAAGGTGCTTCAACAAAGTACTGAGTAAAGGGTCTGAATACTTATGTAAAATGTGATATTTAGCAAAAATAAATGTGATCATTTGCAAAATTTTATAAAAACATGTTTCTGCTTTGTCATTTATGGGTGTTATGTGTAGCTTGATGAGGGACAAAATTATATAATCAATTTAAGAATAAGGCTATAACGTAACAAAATGTGAAAAAAGTCAAGGGGTCTTAAAATACTTTCTGAAGGCTCTGAATGCAATTGTCCCACTTAGCTACCTTAAGATGAATGCACTAACAATAAGTCGCTCTGGATAAGAGTGTCTGCAAATGACTAAAATGTAAAAACTGTTTTAAAAAAAAATGCAAATATGGTGGAAATGCAGGTATTCAATTTATTGTAAAACGTCACTTCTTTTTTTCCTTAGAATGCACTCATATATACTTTTTCTTATTGTATCATGTATTTTGTAAATATTTTGTTTAAAAAAAAAAAAAAACGTATGTTTCTAATTTGCATATGTGAATAAATAACATCGGGGTGGAACAGGGTTGTAACCTCTGTTCTGTCTATCCTACCTGCCCGCGCCTGCCCTGTCTAGACTGCTCTGTCTAGACTGCCCTGCCCGCGCCTGCCCTGTCTAGACTGCCCTGTCTAGACTGCTCTGTCCATCCTACCTGCCCGCGTCTGCCCTGTCTAGACTGCCCTGTCTAGACTGCCCTGTCTAGACTGCCCTGTCTAGACTGCTCTGTCTATCCTACCTGCCCGCGCTTGCCCTGTCTAGACTGCCCTGTCTAGACTGCCCTGTCTAGACTGCCCTGTCTATCCTACCTGCCCGCGCCTGCCCTGTCTAGACTGCCCTGTCTAGACTGCTCTGTCTATCCTACCTGCCCGCGCCTGCCCTGTCTAGACTGCCCAGTCTAGACTGCCCAGTCTAGACTGCCCTGCCTAGACTGCCCTGTCTAGACTGCCCTGTCTAGACTGCCCTGTCTAGACTGCTCTGTCCATCCTACCTGCCCGCGCCTGCCCTGTCTAGACTGCCCTGTCTAGACTGCTCTGTCTATCCTACCTGCCCGCGCCTGCCCTGTCTAGACTGCCCTGCCTAGACTGCCCTGCCTAGACTGCCCTGCCTAGACTGCCCTGTCTAGACTGCTCTGTCCATCCTACCTGCCCGCGCCTGCCCTGTCTAGACTGCCCTGTCTAGACTGCCCTGTCTAGACTGCCCTGTCTAGACTGCTCTGTCCACCCTACCTGCCCGCGCCTGCCCTGTCTAGACTGCCCTGTCTAGACTGCCCTGTCTAGACTGCCCTGTCTAGACTGCCTCATTCATTACTGTTGTTATCACGTTCTCTTGCATAATTCAACAAGTGTGTCAATAGCAGGATTAAAAAATCAACACGCTTAGGTATAGATTACACCTGTCTAAACATACTTTACATTGTTTGTGAGATCAGACATAAATTCACGATAACTCAAGTGTTCATTTTCTGAAGTTGCTTTCATTTCAGCACATTTAATTTGTAAACATTTCAACTGTATTAAAATATTATAATTTTTTTTTTTAAATCCACAAAAAAATGACACCCATCAAAATCAAGAAATCTTCTTGTCTTTCTTGTGATGTAAGTGTTGAGACATGCTATGAGGACAATAGACAAGGTGTTAGGGGCCGTTAGCATGTGTTAACAACCATTAACTTCCAGAGCCGACTAATCAAGACTCTTCAAGCTCCGTTTATATAATGACTTTTCAATACTGACTTTCTACTTCTTATCATTAAAGATATTCTGACTTATATGTACACATTTGGAAACAGGACATTTTACGCAGTGTTAGGGTTAGAGGACTTGAGGGTTAAGGCGTCTAGATGAACTCGGCTAGGCGAACCGAACCAGTGTGTTCCCGTACTCCCTTTAAAGACCTTCGCTTAAAAACGAGAAAAAAGCAACAAAAGCACTGTTTGTCCATTTTGATACACCGTAGCCACACTCAAAATAGTCCGGATTAATCAACAACTCAAGAAATGACAATGGCGCCAGAGAAGATGGCTGCCGTTTTATGGGCTCCTAACCAATTGTGCTATTTTGTGTGGTTTTTTTTGCGTTGCATTTTTGCAATTTACTTTGTATATAATGTTTCTGACACCGTCTCTTATACCATCTACTGCATCTTGCCTATGCCATTCGGCCATCACTCATTCATATATTTTTATGTACATATTCTTATTCATTCCTTTACACTTGTGTGTGTATAAGGTAGTTGTTGTGAAATTGTTAGGTTAGATTACTTGTTAGATATTACTGCATGGTCGGAACTAGAAGCACAAGCATTTCGCTACACTCACATTAACATCTGCTAACCATGTGTATGCGACAAATAACATTTTATTTGATTTGTGACCGAAAAGGGCTTCTGGATATCAGAACAACGGTTACTCAGCTCGAAGTGGACGAAGATTTTCTCTTTAACGAGTAGGACACAAAGGATTTACTGCTGGACCAGGCCCAAATCCCCATCATTCGCATGAAGAAGAGACGGCGATACAGGGGATGCAGGTCTGCGTGCCTTGTGAGGATTCGTCGGCTAGTGGGTAACCCGACTCTACCATCCGTCCTATTGGCCGACGTGCAATCACTGAAGAATAAACTGGATGAGCTCCGTTCAAGACTATCCTACCAACGGAATAGTCGAGTTGTGGCTGAACGACGACATGGACAATATACAGTTGGCTGGATTTTCCGTGCATCGGCAAGACTGAACAGTTGCCTCTGGTAAGACACTGGACTGTGTCTATTTGTCAATAACAGCTGGTGCGCTAAATCTAATATTAAGGTAGTCTGGAGGTTTTGTTTTGATACTTATCATAAGCTGTAGAGGTTTTGCTCAGCTGAGGTAGAGTATATCATGATAAGCTGTAGACCACACTATTTGCCAAAAGAGTTTATCTATATTTTTCGTAGCTGTCTATTTACCACCACAAACCGATGCTGGCATTAAGAGCGCACTCAATGAGCTGTATAAGGCCATAAGCAAAGCAGAAAATGTTCATCCAGAAGCGGCACTCCTAGTGGCTGGGGACTTTAATGCAGGCAAACTTAAATCTGTTTTACCTCATTTCTACCAGCATGTCACATATGCAACCAGAGGGGAAAAAAACTCTGGACCACCTTTACTCCACACACAGAAACGCGTACAAAGCTCTCCCTCACCCTCCATTTGGCAAATCTTACCGTAATTACAGTATATCCTTCTGATTCCTGCTTACAGGAATCTGCTTACAAGCAAAACTAAAGCAGTGACTCAGTACCAGTGACTCAATCAATACGGAAGTGGTCAAATGACACAGATGCTAAGCTACTGGACTGTTTTGCTAGCACAGACTGGAAAATGTTCCGGGATTCATCCGATGGCATTGAGGAGTTTACCACAACAGTCACCTGCTTCATCAAAAAGTGCATTGATGACGTCGTCCCCACAGTGACCGTACGTACACACCCCAACCAAAAGCCATGGATTACGGGCAACATCCGCACTGAGCTAACGGGTAGAGATTCACCTTTCAAGGAGCGGGACTCTAACCCGAACGCTTATAAGAAATCAAGCAGGCAAAGCGTCAATACAGGACTAAGATTGAATCGTACTACACCGGCTCTGACACTCGTCGGACGTGGCAGGGCTTGCAAACTATTATGGACTACAAAGGAAAGCACAACTGCAAGCTGCCCAGTTACACGAGCCTACCAGACAAGCTAATCAAATTGCTACCTGGACTATTTGCATTAACCCCGCCCCCCTTTTTTGCACTGCTGCTACTTGCTGTTTATTATCTATGCATAGTCACTTATCACTACCTACATGTACATATGCCTCAATTACCTCAACTAAATGGTACCCCCGCACATTGACTCTGTACCCGTACCTCCTTTAAATAGCCTTGTTACTGTTACTCTTTTAATTTGTTTTACTTGAGCTAATTTAGTAGATATTTTCTTAACTCTTATTTTTCTTAAAACTGCATTGTTCGTTATGGGCTTGTAAGTAAGCATTTCACTGTAAGGTCTACCCTACAGCTGTTGTATTTGGAACGTGTGACAATTTGATTTCATTTGAAATTTGTAAAAAAAAATTAAAAAAAATGCCGAGGAGATCTCAGACAATTTTGCATCTAACTATGACGTTTGGTGCTATATTTATCAAGTACTAAAAAATTAGCATGAAAACAATTTGTCTCTTGAATGACAACAAACATTGAATTTTAGAACCAACACCTTGCTACTAACTTCGGATTGCCTGGAGAAAACGTTTTGTGTTCACTAACAGCCGGAAAAACCCTTGCCGAAAAGTCATCATAATATAGTTTATGTACAAACTGTTTTCGAATGTGAAGCAACCTTTAGGGTTAAGGGATAAAAGCACAAATCAGGAACCACAATGCTCCACTCCAGAATATGACTACGCTGTCTAAAAAAAACAGGGAGAGAATGACACCAAAGACTTACCTTTGTGGAATACTGCAGGTAGCCTAGTGGTTAGAGCGTTGGGCCAGTAACCTGCAGGTAGCCTAGTGGTTAGAGCGTTGGGCCAGTAACCTGCAGGTAGCCTAGTGGTTAGAGCGTTGGACTAGCAGGTAGCCTAGTGGTTAGAGCGTTGGGCCAGTAACCTGCAGGTAGCCTAGTGGTTAGAGCGTTGGGCCAGTAACCAGCAGGTAGCCTAGTGGTTAGAGCGTTGGGCCAGTAACCAGCAGGTAGCCTAGTGGTTAGAGCGTTGGGCCAGTAACCAGCAGGTAGCCTAGTGGTTAGAGCGTTGGGCCAGTAACCAGCTGGTAGCCTAGTGGTTAGAGCGTTGGGCCAGTAACCAGCAGGTAGCCTAGTGGTTAGAGGGTTGGACTAGTAACCAGCAGGTAGCCTATTGGTTAGAGCATTGGGCCAGTAACTGAAAGGTTGCTGGTTCGAATACCAAAGGTGAAAAATCTATCGTTGTGCCCTTGAGCAAGTCAATTAACCCTAATTTTCTCCAAGGGTGCCGTACTGCAATGGCTGACCCTGTAAAACAGCACCTATCATACTACTATGGCTGACCCTGTACAACAACACCTATCATACTACTATGGCCGACCCTGTACAACAACACCTATCATACTACTATGGCTGACCCTGTACAACAACACATTATACTGCACCTATCATACTACTATGGCTGAGCCTGTAAAACAACACCTATCATACTACTATGGCTGAGCCTGTACAACAACACCTATCATACTACTATGGCCGACCCTGTACAACAACACCTATCATACTACTATGGCCGACCCTGTACAACAACACCTATCATACTACTATGGCCGACCCTGTAAAACAACACCTATCATACTACTATGACTGACCCCTTAAAACAACACATTACTGTTCCAGTGTATATGACAATACAACATCTTAGTTATTATTACAAGCAGCTTTTTATAAAAGTCAGACTAGCTGAATTTTAGGGGTCTCGTCCGGGATCTGGACTCTGATATAGAACGACCATTAAATGTTGCTCTGTGTTGTGCAATAGTCATTTTCACCAAATAAGGGTACAGGATGTTAATTGATGTCCGTATGTAAATTTAAGTGTGCAGTTAAATATCAAGATCAGGAATTTTAAGTCGTTTTATATTCATTCGTTACATTATTAAAACTTTCTGTTATTTTAAATTATGATTTAGAATTGACAGCAACAAACACAGGCCTCTCTACCTGTTAATAAATCTCAACCGGATGTTGCTCATTACCAGCAAAATAAATCCTCTTGATACAAACTAGATTCCTTTTTTTTTTTTTCTCGCTTTTCTTAAACCTCTCTAAGTAACCTGATCTTTTTAAGTGACATCCATCGATGTTAAATAGTGCTGAACCTACTTAAAACGTCCCCCCCTAGAACACAACAAAACAGTACTAGCGCTACAGTGGAAACAGACAGACAGCTCTGTTAGCGACTCATTTAAAAAACACAAAGCACATAGACTCTCATTCATGCTAAAGCCTTTCCTTTTTCAATCCGGTATTCTAAAGCCACTCTCTGTTGCCCCCATCTCAGTTTCCTCCCCAGTGGAGGGAAACCCAGTCGGCCCAAAAAGTTGACTATTTGGTGTTAGGCAGTGAATGGCCTGCCTTTATAGTAAAACTAGTGCAGACCTTTTGTCCAGGCAGTTGGTTGAGACAGAGAGGAAAGGAGGAGCAGAAACAAACAGCATGTGGGGATTGGCATTGTTGTCTTTTTATGAAAGATTCTGTTGATAAAGAAGGAAGAACGACAGGAGGAGAGAGAAAGAAAAGAAAGGCTGACTCATTCTGTCACTTCTGTCTCTCTCTCTCTCTCTCTCTCTCTCGCTCTCTCTCTCTCTCTCTCTCGCTCTCTCTCTCTCTCTCTCTCTCTCTCTCTCGCTCTCTCTCTCTCGCTCTCTCTCTCTCTCTCTCTCTCTCTCTCTCTCTCTCAGTGTCTCAGATTCACCACCTTGCGTGCCTCCAAGCGGTCCATTTACAAAACATGCGTGTGTTTGTTGTGGAAGGTAAGTCAAGCTGATTTTAACTCTCTGTCTGGGATGGAGCAGTTGACTGTAGTGAAGGGGAAGGTGTGAGAAGTAGCTAGACGGGCTAGAACCTGATCCTACTAAAGTTGTCATAGATCCTAAACCAAATATTTGTGTAATTACTCATAGACTATATTGACTTGTCAAAGTAATGTTTATATAAGGTGTGTCATTTTGCTGTAAGTGTTGGATACTTAATAATACTTACTATCTTATGCTGATATCAGTTCAGTTCTCCATTTGGTTAATGTTAGCAACAGGCTAATTGTGTAGCATGACAGGTCAAGGACATGGATAAGTGTCTTGGGCCTTCCAGCAATTCTTGAGAGATAGAGAACGTTTTTGTAATGTTACCTGTTAATGTTCCTGTAATGTTTGAGTGTCCATTTTTTTTGTTAATTCTATCTATGTTTGCAAAACCTTCAGAGAGCTTTTTTTTAGCATTGTTTTGACATTCCCTTAATGTCAAACAGAACATACTTAGAACGTGGGTACTATGAACTTAGAATATACCATATTAATGTTTCTAGACACGTTTCGTGGGACATTGTAAGAATATTCATGTGTCCAGTTTTCTTTAGGGTCCAGAAAATATTACGTCATCATCTGTCCGAACGTACAGAGAACATGGTTAACAAGTTCTCAGAACAGAAGATATTAATGTTCTGGACACGTTTCATGGGAACGTTGCAAGAACATTTATTTGTCCAAATTTCTAAGGGTTAGGAGAGTATTCAATTAACGTCCCACCAAACGTACACAGAACATGGTTGGCTCGGCAACAGTAACAAGGTATGATGTGTATTTCAACTTTTTTTGGAAGGGAGTTTCTTGGGACCATCAGATGACGTCCTGACAACAAATACACAGAAATGTTCCTGCAACCTTCCCATGAAACGTTTGGCAACCATGTTCTGTATATGTTTTGTGGGGACATTGATGGACTACTCTCCTAAGCCACAGAAAACTGGACACAAATGTTATTGCAACGTTCCCATGAAACGTGTCTAGAACATCAATATCGTAAGTTCTGAGAACGAGGTAACCACGTTCTGCGTAAGTTCTATTTGACATTAAGGGAATGGTCTCTTGGAAACATTCTCGGCACATCACGGGAACATTCCTATGAAAACGTTACCTCATGACCAGTCGTCTTGAGGTAGTTTCTACGTCTAAGAATGTTGACCAGACCAGGGGCGGACTGGGACCAGAAATAAGTTCTGGCATTTACAACACATAGGACCGTTTTTATAATTGTGGCCCCCATCCTGGCCCCTTTCTTTCCTCCAGGCCCCCACACGGGCCCCTTTCTTTCCTCCAGGCCCCCACTCTTGCCCCTTTCTTTCCACCAGGCCCCCACACGGGCCCCTTTCTTTCCACCAGGCCCCCACACGGGCCCCTTTCTTTCCTCCATGCCCCCATTGTTAGCCAAATAATTATAATTTTGTGAGAAAAAAAAACGACTTAGAAAGGACCACTAGCATAAAAATGGATCAGCCCATATGGCATTTTCCAAAATGCCAGATGACTAGTCCGTCCCTGGTCCCTGAGTGTTCAGTGTCATCATGTAAATCTGTGAGGTGGTGTTGTCACACGTTGACAAATGTTAACAAATGTTTATGATCAATGTTCCCTCTAATTTTCCCCGCACTGAGCCACTTTCAGGTCTACTGTGGGCAAACTTGAACATTGTGAAAATTCTGTGCAACTTCCAGCACGCGTTTACTATGAACACCTGAGCCTGTACATGCTTAAAGTTACAGTTTTCAGTGGCCATGTAGGATACTGTGGCTATTTGATCATAATGTAGTCCTACCAGAGTGGCCGACCATTAAAAACAATGGAGAAAATGCATCCCATTACATTTGAACATGGAAATACAGTTGAAGTCAGATGTTTACGTATACCTTAGCCAAGTACATTTAAACTCCGTTTTTCACAATTCCTGACATTTAATCCAAGTAAAAATGACCTGTCTTAGGTCAGTTATGATCACCACTTTATTTTAAGAATGTGAAATGTCAAAATAATAGTAGAGAGAATGATTTATTTCAGCTTTTATTTCTTTCATCACATTCCCAGTGGGTCAGAAGATTACATACACTCAATTAGTACTTGGTAGCATTGCCTTTAAATTGATTAACTTGGGTCAAACATTTTGGGTAGCCTTCCACAAGCTTCCCACAATAAGTTGGGTGAATTTTGGCCCATTCCTCCTGGCAGAGCTGGTGAAACTGAGTCAGGTTTGTTGGCCTCCTTACTCGCAGATGCTTTTTCAGTTCTGCACACACATTTTCTATAGGAGTGAGGTCAGGTCTTTGTGAAGGCCACTCCAATACCTTGACTTTGTTGTACTTAAGCCATTTTGCCACAACTTTAGAAGTATGCTTGAGGTCATTGTCCTGCAGCAAAGCACCCCACAACATGATGCTGCCACCCCCGTGCTTCACGGTTGGGATGGTGTTCTTTGGCTTGCAAGCCTCACCCTTTTTCCTCCAAACATAACAATGGTCATTATGGCCAAACAGTTCTATTTTTGTTTCATTAGACCAGAGGACATTTCTCCAAAAAGTATGATCTTTGTTCCCATGTGCAGTTGCAAACCGTAGTCTGGCTTTTTTATGGCGGTTTTGGAGCTGAGTGGCATTTCAGGTTAGGTCAATATAGGACTCGTTTTACTGGGGATATAGATATTTTGTACCTGTTTCCTCCAGCATCTTCACAAGGTCCTTTGCTGTTGTTCTGGGATTTATTTGCACTTTCCGCACCAAAGAATGTTCATCTCTAGGAGACAGAACGCGTCTCCTTCCTGAGCGGTATGACGGCTGCGTGGTCCCATGGTGTTTATACTTGCGTACTATTGCTTGTACAGATGAACGTGGTACCTTCATGCGTTTGGAAATTGCTCCCAAGGATGAACCAGACTTGTGGAGGTCTACAATTCTTTTTCTGAGGTCTTGGCTGATTTCTTTTGATTTTCCCATGATGTCATCCAAAGAGGCACTGAGTTTGATGGTAGGCCTTGAAATACATCCACAGGTACACCTCCAATAGACTCAAATTATGTCAATTAGCCTACTATAGCCTAACAAACTATAGTTTGTTAACAATACATTTGTGGAGTGGTTGAAAAATTAGTTCTAATGACTCCAACCTAAGTGTATGTAAACTTCCGACTTCAAGTGTAGCTGTTCTATCATTCAGCCTACAGTAGCAGACAATGTGTGGTGTTCAATGTAGGCCTACATTCCATGAGACTTTTGAAAACAACATGCAGGACTTAACATTAATCCACTTGTCCTTCAGACAAGGAGGTGAATGATAATGCTGTTGTGTTGTTTGATGGAAGAAACCACTTTTCAAAATACAATGCATTATTATTCTCATACATTTATTACAGAGAATCAGACAAATTATGCTACCCTCTGCCTTTTGGCTACTTAGATTATTCAAGCCTGTCTCAAAATACAACACTGCCCCTTTAAGACAAAAATACATCTCTGTACCTGACTCACTTTTCAAAGGTGTCTAGTTTTGTTCCTGTAGGAAGCAACCACTCCCCTATTGCTGACTACAAATGATCTACAACTGGGCTAATAACTCACTAACAAGCAAAGGATATGAACAAAATGTGCACATGAGGCTACATGAAGCTTTGATCTCAAAACAAGCGCATCTACTCATGACCGCTCATGTTATAAACACAGTCCAGTTTTGATTGATTGATTGAATTTATTAGACAATTTTCTTTGAAATACATAAGAGCGCTCCAGCCGGTGACGCCTCCACAGACAATTTAAGAAAATCATCAAGCAAAACACAATAAAGCCTAAAACCTTATTTCCATTGTGGTACTTTTGAAGAGGGAAGAGGGAAAGGGGGGATGTAACTAGGTCGGCAATTATGTCAACAGACAAAATTGTTGTTTGATTCATAACATGAGATAATTAGTACAATTCCCTTTCCTAATAAACATCCATGGACAGGTACATTTCCCTTGTCTCACAAACCCTTAATATTAAAAACAATCAATCCCTAATATATACAATCACAATATGCTAAACAACAGGCACCAAAAGGCAGACCATATTCTATCTCGGGCATTATCTTTCTCTGTCACGTATTACAATCTTACGACTCACTTTTGAGACATGACACTATTTAGCCATTGTTTCCAGTGAGAACTTGAAACTACCTATGGTGGTTTTAAGTTTCAAATTCTTAGGAAGACTATTCAGCTGAGTATAAAAGAGTTTAAAGAAAATGGTACAGATCCATATATGGCAAAAGTCTATTTGCGTATAGGCCTACTGCAGCTCTGATTGGATATGCCTCACCGGTCTATGTAAAGTAAAGGCTGAGTAGTGCGTATAAATGCAATAGAATCCTACTCCAATGCGTTCTGCCTATGACAAATTCTCTTTCATAGTTTGATTTGTTTTCAGTATGTTACATTGAAAGTGCACATTGGCAGCTAATAGTAAATCACTGGGGCCAAGCTTCCTGCCATCCAGGACCTCCATACGGTGTCAGAGGAAGGCCCTAAAAATTGTCAAATACTCCAGCCTTCTAGTCATAGACTGTTCTTTCTGCTACCGCACGGCAAGCAGTACCGGAGCGCCATGTCTAGGTCCAAGAGGCTTCTAAACAGCTTCTACCCCCAAGCCATAAGACTCCTGAACATCTAATCAAATGGCTACCCAGACTATTTGCATTGCCCCTCCCTCCCCCTCTTTTACACCACTGCTAGTCTCTGTTGTTATCATCTATTCATAGTCACTTTAATAACTCTACCTACATGTACATATTACCTCAACTAACCGGTGCCACAGCACATTGACTCTGTACTGGTACCCCCTCAGTAAATAGTCTCGCTATTGTTATTTTACAGCTGCTCTTTAATTAGTTGTTACTTTTATTTATTTTTCTTATTCGTATTTTTTAAAACTGCATTGTTGGTTAGGGGCTCGTAAGTAAGCATTTCACTGTAAGGTCTATACCTGTTGTATTCAGCATTTCACTGTAAGGTCTATACCTGTTGTATTCGGCGCATGTGGCTAATAACATTTGATTTGATATTGCGTTGATTCGATCACAATTGGCACAGTAAAGGGAAACGTTGCTAGTGTTAACAGGGAAAACTCTAGAACAGTGGAAACTCTAGAACAGTGGTGGAAAATCTAGAACAGTGGAAACTCTAGAACAGTGGTGGAAAATCTAGAACAGTGGAAACTCTAGAACAGTGGTCACCAAACTTTTCTGAGTCAAGATCCCCTTTCTGAGTCAAGATCCCCTTTCTGAGTCAAGATCCCCTTTCTGAGTCAAGATCCCCTTTCTGAGTCAAGATGCAGGCCGAGATCTACCGTTCGGATTCTTTTTTATTAACATGACTTAAACAAATGTAAGCCTATGCAACATTAACCAATTAAAAACAGTTCTGTAGCAATGAGGTTTGTGCAGTAAACTATAGGCCCAATACATTATCACCGCATATTGGCTTTGCTTGAATTGCCCTGCCAATGCGTTGTTGTTCAGGACATTTCTTTAAATCATTATTTCAACATTTGAGGTAGCCTATATGACCACACGGGTAATAGATCCATTCTTGTATTACTTCTGAGGTACAGCTGAGTCAGCATATATTTTAATAATTTGCTTTTTATTTGTATTTTACTGGGCTGATGGTGCCTGCATCTGATGGTCAGTCTCAGCAGAGGGAGAGAGCAGCAGACTGAGGGTCAGTCTCAGCAGAGGGAGAGAGCAGCAGACTGAGGGTCAGTCTCAGCAGAGGGAGAGAGCAGCAGACTGAGGGTCAGTCTCAGCAGAGGGAGAGAGCAGCAGACTGAGGGTCCGTCTCTCAACATCCCTCCGCTCTCCCTTTCCTCCACTGACACTGACCCAAAAGGGACACCGTCCTCCAGCTGATGGCGAAACTTGAGTCTCACCAGATTATTTCTGCCTCATGCACAAATTAATGTTGTTACTCCTATGAACAGAGAAAGTGAAATATTCCTCAATATTAAAAAAGACCCAAGCCACTAATAATAACAACAACACAAGCCTATAGATACACTTTCCTACTGATTCATTACTGCTGCAGTGCTGGTTGTAGCTCTGAGTGGAAATAGGAAGAAAGTGCATTTGATGACTTTATAAAAGTGTTGAAATCAAACTGTTGACAGAGTAAAAACTTAAACATGGACTCACTCTATTTGTTGTATTCGTTGACAGTCTCTCTCTCTAGTCATGTTTTTATTTTTAATACTTTATATATGTTTTTTTACCATTTGGTGACCACTGCTCTAGAGAGTTGAGTGAAGTTCATTCTCGTGGTTCTCTCTATGAGCTGATCAATACGCAATCAGCTTAGAGGTAATATTGCTTATGATGACGTGTTGATGAGGTTAAAATGAATTGTTATATCCCAAGAGAGATCAAATATTTCATTGTAGTATTGCTACATGTCGAATTAGCATTAGAATTAGCATTAGAATTAGCATTAGAATTAGCAATATGTTGATTGTGATTGGTCTGTATAAAAATGCTAATCATATTTATATTATTAATATAACACAGGATTACTATCACATATAGGTCTAATTAAGTAGACAACATTGTCATCAGCACAGTCTCCTATAAAAGGTTGTCAAGTCACTCCCACTAATTTGTTCAGCGTTCTTCTAAAACTACAGTGAGTCATGACATTTCCGTGTACAGTCCATCACCATTACAATTAGCAACAGTATCACATCAGCTGTGCAGAACGGTTTTGGTGATAACCAATGAGTGACAGGTGATGTGCAGAAGAAGACATAACCCAGGTCTGCCTGGTCAACGGTCCCACCATCACCATGGGAAAACAGACAGCAGAAGCAGAGGTGATAGATACCACTGGAACAATAAGAACCAACGTCTCTCTACTTAGCTCGAAAAGGAGACCGGGTGGGGGGGGACATTTTATCTTTGCGTAAGGAGCATTATTTTCTGTGGTCTGTGTATCAAAATACACAGGACACACTGCATTGTCCCTGTTTTAATTATGTTCCTTTGCAACAATCTAACTCAGTTCAAATCCTCTGGCTGTTTGGCTGATATAGTTTACATGAGCCAGGGAGCAAAATAGTGTATATATGTCTGTGGGGTCAGAAGAGAGTGAGAGAAAGTGGGGAGGAGAGCGAGACAGAGAGAGAGAGCACCACTCAACTCTGACAAACATCTGTTCCTCTCAGCAGCCAAGAGGGGATCCACACAGAAATGGAGAGACAGAAAGAGGGAGAGACAGAAAGAGGGAGAGACGGAAAGAGGGAGAGACGGAAAGAGGGAGAGACGGAAAGAGGGAGAGACGGAAAGAGGGAGAGACGGAAAGAGGGAGAGACGGAAAGAGGGAGACGGAAAGAGAGAGACGGAAAGAGGGAGACAGTGAAATGTCTTGAATAGAGGGAGATATACAGATGACAGGAGAGATTCAAGGTATAAGCCCAATGTACAAGCGTGACATTCCATTGCATGGTCTGGCCACTGGTAATGTGCTGCTGACCTGTACCGTGTGTCAGAGAGAGAGGAGAAAGAGGGAGAGAGAGAGGGGGAGACACAGAGAGAGAGAGAGATAGGAGAGAGAGAGACAGAGAGAGAGACAGAGAGAGAGGGGGAGACAGAGAGAGACAGAGGGATAGAGAGAGAGAGACAGAGAGACAGAGAGAGAGAGAGGGGTAGACAGAGAGAGACAGAGAGACAGAGAGAGAGAGAGAGAGACAGAGAGACAGAGAGACAGAGAGACAGAGAGACAGAGAGACAGAGAGACAGAGAGAGACAGAGAAAGAGAGCGAGAGAGAGAGAGGAGAGAGAGAGAACCGTGCCAGGCGTGAATTACCCTGTTCAGAGGAATACCCTGGCTCTCCTTACAACCTCTATTGTCATCAGTGAAGGTGATTGGTATCCGTAGACAACCGCTATAAAACCTTCCGCTCGTGGGCAAAAAGGTGGACGCCCTTTTTTTCCTTTCATAGGCCTGGTAACACTGTGACAGCTAGAAAGGCGACCGCAGCATATTATTGGCCATATGCCTCAAACGGTAATTTGTGAGATATTGTAATATCATTTATGCTATAACATGGACTTGAATGTCGAACACATGCTGATAACACAATGCTATTATGACAGCTATGTCTGTCAGGATAAACTTACAAAACAAAACAATAACCCCATTCTTCCTCTTCCATCATTCTTGAACTATCATTTATTTGCCAGTTTGTTGATTGTATGATATTGCCTTTGTGTGAACAATAACAATGACGAGTCCACAGTATATGCCCTATTGTACTCAACCCAACCCACACTGTACTATACTGTACGTTGCTTTTAAACCTGATATGGAAGAGAAATTCACACTCAAAACAGATATGCCACTGAAGGCCAGATCTATTGATGGTCTTCTCAGACAATACTTTGTCCGCTGTGCGACGAGGTGTCACAACTGACAAAGAGGAAAGATTTTGAGGCTTCCGAGTGGCACAGAGGTCTAAGGCTCTGCATCTCAGTGCAAGAAGCGTCGCTACAGTCGCTGGTTCCTAATCCAGGCTTGGAGTCCCGTAGGGTGGTGCACAATTGGCCCAGTATCGTTCGGATTTAAACTCTTCATTTGCACGTTATATTTGACAGGTCGGTTTATATACATGAGAAATATTAATCTCCAAATCAACATGAATCCATGCTTTGATTCTAATTGTTTGCTTTCACTAGATATTGTATCCAAAAACTAGGCTTTTTCTCTTTTCTCATTATAGTGAGTTTTATCAAGGAGCCATTTATCTAATTCTGTCCTTTCTGCCCCTGAACAAGGCAGATAACACGCTGTTCCCTAGTAGGCCGTCATTGTAAATAAGAATTTGTTCTTAACTGTCTTGCCTAGTTAAATAAAGGTTATATTTTTTCAAAAATGGTTCTGAGCTTGACATCTTAACGTGGGGGAAATTAACTGATGTTGTAATATGAATAGATAATGTAGCTATTGGGCTAAATTAGTCTTTCATATTTATATCACATTACACACATGGCCCTGGTGTTTATGTCTGGGGTCGTGGTGAGGTGCAGGTGAATTCAGGTTACACATAACGCTTTTATAAATAATAAACTCACTGTCAATAAATGATCATTCAATTATTTGTAAACATTTATAAAATGCATCATTTTATAATAGTTTATCAACAGTAACGTTTATAAACATATTTAAAGCATATATATAATAGTCTATTAATGAACGTTAGTATAAAGTGTAAACGTGAAGACATTAACACCAATAAATGAGTTGGTTTTGAGGTTTGATTTCATACCGTAGCGCTGACTAGTCATTCAGTGCACGGACTCGGTCGGGACACTTGACGTCTCAAAAAGGTTTCCTTTACAAATTGCCCAGCTTGCACATTTGGTTCCTTGGAAGTTGTGGGGACATAAGATTTTGGTTTCCCATTGGTTCTGGAAACAAAGCCATAAGTTTCCTGACCAGTAAAACAGAATGTTTTTTTAAAGGTTCTGAGAACAGAAGTGAAAATTTCACCTGTTCTGGGAATTTTCATTTTTAGGTTGCAGGGCAATTCTGAGAACATTTTGTTATGGATCTCTGAAAGTTTTGCCGGGAGGTTTTATCAATGTTCTGAGAAGTTATTTGAAGGTCAGGGAGATTCAAACATATAATCTTCAGTTCTCTATCCACTGCGCCACCAGGATGGAGATAGCATGCCATGTTTTATAACTCATACAACGTTTATTATTTTTTGTATTTTGATTGAACCCTTCTTTTATCAGGTAACACACCTGAACACACTTAACAAGATAGAGGATAGAAAGAGTTTTGTTGACGCTGAGAATGGAATGTATATGTTTTTAAATAACATTCCTAGAACGTTCTTTGAAGGTTACGAATGTCTTCTTGTGTTTTTTTTTATGGAAAATGTTCTTCATGTTCTGAGAACACGACTTTAAACAGAACCATGATGAAACCTGCAGAAAAGATTACGCTGAAGTACTGAAATTCCCACAGAAGAACATTCAAATCAAATGTATTTATATAGCCCTTCTTACATCAGCTGATATCTCAAAGTGCTGTACAGAAACCCAGCCTAAAACCCCAAACAGTAAGTAATGCAGTTGTAGAAGCACGGTGGCTAGGAAAAACTCCCTAGAAAGGCCAAAACCTAGGAAGAAACCTAGAGAGGAACCAGGCTATGAGGGGTGGCCAGTCCTCTTCTGTCTGTGCCGGGTGGAGATTATAACAGAACATGGCCAAGATGTTCAAATGTTCATAGATGACCAGCATGGTCAAATAATAATAATCACAGTAGTTGTCGAGGGTGCAACAAGTCAGCACCTCAAGAGTAAATGTCAGTTGGCTTTTCATAGCCGATCATTGAGAGTATCTCTACCGCTCCTGCTGTCTTTAGAGAGTTGAAAACAGCAGGTCTGGGACAGGTAGCACGTCCGGTGAACAGGTCAGGGTTCCATAGCCGCAGGCAGAACAGTTGAAACTGGAGCAGCAGCACGGCCAGGTGGACTGGGGACAGCAAGGAGTCATCATGCCAGGTAGTCCTGAGGCTTGGTCCTAGGGCTCAGGTCCTCCGAGAGAGAGAGAGAGAGAAAGAAAGAGAGAGAGAATTAAAGGGAGCATACTTAAATTCACACAGGACACCGGATAAGACAGGAGAAATACTCCAGATATAACAGACTGAACCTAGCCCCTCGACACAAACTACTGCAGCATAAATACTGGAGGCTGAGACAGGAGGGGTCAGGAGACACTGTGGCCCCATCCGATGATACCCCCGGACAGGGCCAAACAGGCAGGATATAACCCCACCCACTTTGCCAAAGCACAGCCCCCACACCACTAGAGGGATACCTTCAACCACCAACTTACCATCCTGAGACAAGGCCTTTCTTATCGTTTCTCAGAATGTTCTGAGAACATGACTTTAATTAGAACCATGAGGAAACTGGTAGGAAATGATATGCTGAAGTACGGAAATTACCACCTAAGAAACATGGCTCTTAGAACATTATGTGATAGCTGGGTATACTGCGCCATTCCCAGAAAGTTGTAGGAAGGTTGGCTGCAAAAATAACCGTAAGACAACCACGCTCTCACCAAGCCCTAAGGAACATATGGTTCTCAGAACATTATATGCTAGCTGGGTAGTTAGATGCAACCCACAGCTTACACCCTGCACCAAAAGTGTATACCCTGCACCCACAGTTTATACCCTGCACCCACAGCTTATACCCCGCACCCACAGCTTATACCCTGCACCCACAGCTTATACCCCGCACCCACAGCTTATACCCTGCACCCACAGCTTATACCCCGCACCCACAGTTTATACCCCGCACCCACAGTTTACACCCCGCACCCACAGTTTACACCCCGCACCCACAGTTTACACCCCGCACCCACAGTTTACACCCCACACCCACAGCTTATACCCTGCACCCACAGCTTATACCCTGCACCCACAGCTTATACCCCGCACCCACAGCTTATACCCCGCACCCACAGTTTATACCCTGCACCAAAAGTGTATACCCTGCACCAAAAGTGTATACCCTGCACCCACAGTTTATACCCTGCACCCACAGTTTATACCCTGCACCCACAGTTTATACCCTGCACCCACAGTTTATACCCTGCACCCACAGCTTATACCCCGCACCCACAGCTTATACCCCGCACCCACAGTTTATACCCCGCACCCACAGTTTACACCCCGCACCCACAGTTTACACCCCGCACCCACAGTTTACACCCCGCACCCACAGTTTACACCCCACACCCACAGCTTATACCCTGCACCCACAGCTTATACCCTGCACCCACAGCTTATACCCCGCACCCACAGCTTACACCCTGCACCTCTCCATTTTTTATGATCATGTTTAAATGAGGTAGATGGACTGCTGGCTGTGAGTTTGTGTGTGTGTGTGTGTGTGTGTGTGTGTGTGTGTGTGTGTGTGTGTGTGTGTGTGTGTGTGTGTGTGTGTGTGTGTGTGTGTGTGTGTGTGTATAGTAATATAATTATTAGTATTTATACCTCTATAGTAATAGTAGTATTAGTAGTTATACCTGTATAGTAATATAAGTATTAGTATTATACCTGTTTAGTAATACAAGTATTAGTATTTATACCTCTATAGTAATAGTAGTATGAGTATTTATACCTCTATAGTAATAGTAGTATTAGTATTTATACCTCTATAGTACGAGTAGTATTAGTATTTATACCTCTATAGTAATAGTAGTGTTAGTATTTACACCTGTGTAGTAATAGCAGTATTAGTATTTATACCTGTGTAGTAGAAGTAGTAGTTTTAGTATTTATACCTGCATATTTATTGTTATCATATAATCCAAATGATAGGAGGACCAGCAAGTAAGCTATGGAATAATTGTGTTTGTGGTGTTCTCCTAAAGGGTTGAGGTCCATCTGAAGGTCTACCGCAGAGGATCGATAGGGAGCTGAATCTACGGCCGACTATGGATTAGGATGTAGCTAGACGATGATGTCATAGACCACGCATCATCTCTGTCATTCTGGGGATGTCAGCACATAGACCTGTGAACCCAGAAGGTCTTCGTGTGCTGTTGCTATGCAATGTATCACCTGAAATTATAATAGGGTTTAATCAATATGAGAAAAAAAGACAATATGGCTATCCCAGGGCCAGACATATTGAAAAAACAGTAACGAGTTTTTCAGGCTTGGTGAACTAGTCTATGTTATACTTAAAATATGAGATTATAGAGATTATATACAATAAAACAATTTCAGAAATTAGACGTAATTAACTAAACTTTGCACTGGTACAGAATTACATCTATGAAGGGTTCTATAAGATAAAGCCTAAAGTCCCTAAAACGGATCCCTGGGGATGCTCAACTGTCCAGTTGCTAAAAAGGATCCTTGGGGATGCTCAACCATACTGTTGCTAGATGATCACACTTTAAGATTTATTCTAGCTAATATATTGTATTCTGTCATGGGATGGAACATTAAATCATAATTTAAAGACAGCTTCACATTTTTAGATTTTTTTTGGATAATGACTTTCAGTCTTATTAACCGTGTGTTGACCGATCATGAAGGGGACCCATGCTTGTGTAATTCAGGGAGTTGTCACGCAGCAACAGCAACAGAATAGAGGAACTGCTAGCAGATTACTGAGCAGGTTTCATCTGTCTGAATTTTGGCATTTCACCTCATGTCATCTTCACCATCACCCAGTAGGGGATTTAGGTTATAGGTGACATGGGCAGCCGCCCAGCGCACGGGGGGCGCACGCACAAAAATTGGTTTTCTATCGCTCGTTTGCACGTCACGTCAATGATATCATGTCACCGTTTAGTACTGTAGGTCAATTGACCTTGTCGGAGTAGGCGCCCTGATTCTAGTTTGTGAGCTAGGCAGGCTACTGCCTGGGAAGGTCTCCCACTCAGAAGACCGAGATGGGGAGGGGGGCCTCAGGTCTCCACACTGGAAGCCCGAAGTAAGGGCAGATAGATATCAAATAGCGCACCTCTAACTTTGTACAGTATTAATGCAATCAGTAAAATCAGTCACATTACGAAATGCTACCGAATAAACCACATTTAATTCATAATACTGTGAATATAAACTTTCACAGACATACTGTTGCGTAGTTTTTCTGGTTCGTGCGAAATCATTAAGAATAATATAAAACCAGTCTGCATCAGTCACACCACCAAGGTGAATTGGTTTAGTCTGGACTCTTGGTTGACAGAGTTGGGGGGGATTGGTAATGTATTGATGCTCGAGTGCCAAATCAACACACAATCTGGTGAGTGGTGGTGGTGGTGAGGTGAGTTGGTGGTGATGGTGGTGGTGGTGTTGGTGAGGTGGTGGTGGTGGTGGTGGTGAGGTGAGGTGGTGGTGGTGGTGAGGTGGTGGTGAGGTGGTGGTGAGGTGGTGGTGGTGGTGGTGAGGTGGTGGTGAGGTGGTGGTGAGGTGGTGGTGGTGGTGGTGGTGGTGGTGGAGGTGAGGTGGTGGTAGTGATGGTGGTGGTGGTGGTGGTGGTGGTGGTGGTGAGCGGGTGGTGGTGGTGGTGAGCGGGTGGTGGTGGTGGTGGTGGTGGGGAGGTGGTGGTGGTGGTGAGGTGACCTCCTTTCAGCTCCCCTTTTCCTCCTCCCCCCTTTCCTCCTGCCCCCCCAAAAAACACCATTCTAACTGTCATTTTTATTCAGACATTTGGAACAACACAAATAAAAAATGATTCAATTTAAAACTTAAAAAATATACAAATATATACAAAAAATAGACTGTAGATTGTGTGTTGATTTGGCACTCGAGCATCAATACATTACCAATCCCCCCCCAACTCTGTCAACCAAGAGTCCAGACTAAACCAATTCACCTTGGTGGTGTGACTGATGCAGACTGGTTTTATATTATTCTTAATGATTTCGCACGAACCAGAAAAACTACACAACAGTATGTTGCAGGATGACAGGCTATATTTAACAGGCAGTGCTGTTTTGTGCGTTGATGCACTTTCTCTGGTTTCAGTTGGGCTGGCTAATCTGTAGAGGTGTCCTGTGGCCTTCAGACCGCTGTCTGTAACCCTACTGGAAGACATTCACTGATATTATAATTTTGCCGGAAAGGAGGGAGGGGTGGAGGTGGGGGGACGAGGGGAAGAGGGCAAAGAGAGGCTCTGAAAGACAGCTCCTTTGCAGGAGGATGGTGACAAGCTCACCTATGTATTTTTCTTAAAACTGCATTGTTGGTTTAAGGGCCTGTAAGTAAGCATTTCACAGTAAGTTGTATTCGGCGCATGTGACAAATACAAATACAATTCGATTTTATTTTATTTGAATCTGATTGAGTGTTCATTGTTTCATCAGCTTGTGTTTGAAAGGAGCGTAACTTCAGTAAACTCTAGTGCTTTTCTGGTGGCAGACAAATAGTATCTGTAGAAAGGATCTCCTCAGAGTTTAGCAGTACACTTGAAGGGACTGGCACCGTCTCCATACCTTCTCATACATAGGACCATAAAATACTTTTAGCCAGTATTTGGCAGGTATTACAGGACAAAAGATGTGTTTAATTGTGTACTGTACATTTAATTATCTTTTTTTTTTTGCAGTAATTTATTTAATGCAGAGAGACATACCATACTATGATAAAATACATGATATTGTTAAAACACATTGTAAAAGCCTCTGAAAGGTTAGAAAACATTATGCATACAGGCTAAGTGTTACCCAATAATTCACAAGCGTGTGTGACCTTTGATCTAGAATCTAGTTGGGCAGTGTAACGCCCTGGCCATAGAGAGGGGTTTTTAGTTCTCTATTTTGGTTAGGCCAGGGTGTTACATGGGTGGGCGTTCTATGTTTATTTTTCTATGTTGGTTTGTTTCTTTGGTTGGCCGTGTGTGGCTCTCAATCAGGAACAGCTGTAGTTCATTGTTGCTGATTGGGAGTCATAGGCAGCCTGTTTTTCCTTTGGGGTTTTGTGGGTGATTGCTTTCTGTTTCGTTGTGAGTACCTGACAGAACTGTCGGCTGTCGTTTTTTTTTTGTTGTTGTTTATTTGTATAGTGTTCTATTTTCGGTTTATTACAATCTTGAATATGAATACACATCCTCCACTGCACCTTGGTCTCATTGCGACGACAGTCGTTACGGACAGAATCTACATCGATCAGTGGATCCATAAGCGCCTTTGTAAAGTGAGAACAATGAGTGTGTATGACTAAAACAACACGATGGCACTGCATTCTCTGCATTGTCGGAGAGGACGTTGTTATGCCAGGTATAATTGCCTGTTATCTTTATTCAGACGGTATATATGATAGCAATTTTTATTCCTGTGTGACTCCACTTAAACTTGGCAGAAAATCTTTAATGCCCATAACCAGCAAATTGTTGTAATCAGATCCTGAAGCAGCGTTAGTTACCTTGTGGTGAATATTAATGGCACCTTTTAGGCTAAAGATGTAAACTACTTGTGTCAAAATGAACCAATGATATCTACTACGGCATGGCCTTCCTTCATTTAAACCAATCAATCAATCAAAATGTATTTATAAAGCCCCTTTTTACATCAGCTGATGTCACAAAGTGCTGTACAGAAACCCAGCCAAAAACCCCAAACAACAAGTAATGCAGGTGTAGAAGCACGGTGGTTAGAAAAAACATCCTAGAAAGGCCAGAACCTAGGAAGAAACCTAGAGAGGAACCAGGCTATGAGGGGTGGCCAGTCCTCTTCTGGCTGTGCCGGGGTGGAGATTATAACAGAACATGGCCAAGATGTTCAAATGTTCATAGATGACCAGCAAGGTCAAATAACAATAATCACAGTGGTTGTAGAGGTTGCAACAGGTCAACACCTCAGGAGTAAATGTCAGTTGGCTTTTCATAGCCGCTCCTGCTGTCTCTAGAGAATTGAAAACAGCAGGTCTGGGACAAGCAGCATGTCCGGTGAAAAGGTCAGGGTTCCAAGACTTTTTGTCTTTCTTTAAAGAAACTCATACTCATTTCAATAAAACCTCACCCCACCCCATTAAAATAAAACACCAAAATATATCCTGTACTGCATACATGTACCATACTCACCTTTCCCTCTGCCACACGATACAAAACACCACATATCACAATAACCAAAAAATACGGTGAGTATTACGGGAGAATGGTAGCGCCCAACAGCCTATTGCTCCGATTCCTGGACATGTAAAACTGATCAAGTCGGGCTGCACTCACCCTGGCCCCAAAAACCTTCACCCATGTAGTATACTGTCTTGTGTTGGGATGTTTAGTTTTCCAAACATCCATTAGGTTGAACTGATTAATGATGTCCCTTAACACTCCCACTGACACTGAATGAGGCTCTTCCCCATTTCTGTCTTCGTAAAATCCATTGTACAGTTCCAGTCCCCGCCGATCACCAGCGTCTCCTCAGGCGCTACCTGTGAGAGTTCCTGTCTAAGACACCCAAATAGAACTCCCCTCTCTCTTCCTGTGTTAGGTGCATACACATTTCTAAAGACAAAACTCATGTTGTTAATTTCTGCTTTAACAACAAGCAGCCTACCCCTACACACCTCCTTTGACGAGCAAAGTTTTACAGACAGACTCGGTACAAAAAGGACTGCCACCCCTGCACTAAAATTTGTACCATGGCTCAACACAGCTCTCCTGCAGAAACAACACCTGTACTTTTTTTTGTTTTACATATTCACCCAACACACTCCTCTTTCCCGCATCTCTGGTGCCATTTATATTGAGCGAGCCTATCCGAAGAGTCTCCATAAGAAGTGGGAGAAAAGCCAGCAAATAAAGAGACCAATAGCAAAGCTCAAAAAGCCCCAGTGCCAGAAAGAAACTCCACATCTAAACAGTGTCTGAAGGTCTATCCTTACACACTGTTGTTACCCACTTCCTCAATCTAAACTGTTTCCTGGGTGAGAGGACACCATGCCCCTCATTTTTCATAGCATGTTGTACTGATCTTACAAACTTTCTCGGATCAGAAAAAAAGCCCCAAGATTAACTTTTTTCTCCTTGGTCTCATTCAGGAACCTTGTCAGTTCCCTCAACATGTACTTTGACCCCTCTGCTTGACTGCCTGTCAACTCCGGACCCATTGAAGAGGAGTCTGAAAAAAATACCTCCTCATCATCCTCTTCCTCAGATGCACTTTCCTCCTCATCTCCATCTCCCATCCTGACCACCTGCCCTTCCTCTCTGGTCAGGGCCTCCCCCCCAGCACCAGGCAAAGGTTCCATGGTGCCTTTGACCACACCAGCCTCTCCCCTCCCACCTCCTTTCTTCTCCCCCTTTTTCCTTTTCTGCTTAACACCCTCCTCCTCCCCACAGTTTCTTACACTTCCCCACTATACTCTCCTCATCCACTAGCATAACCTGACTAGATCTCTAGCCTGACTAGACCCAGCTACACCACCATCTCTAGCCTGACTAGACCCATCTACACCACCATCTCTAGCCTGACTAGACCCAGCTACACCACCATCTCTAGCCTGACTAGACCCAGCTACACCACCATCTCTAGCCTGACTAGACCCAGCAACACCACCATCTATAGCCTGACTAGACCCAGCTACACCACCATCTATAGCCTGACTAGACCCAGCCTCATCTACACCACCATCTATAGCCTGACTAGACCCAGCCTCAGCTACACCACCATCTCTAGCCTGACTAGACCCAGCCTCATCTACACCACCATCTATAGCCTGACTAGACCCAGCCTCATCTACACCACCATCTATAGCCTGACTAGACCCAGCCTCAGCTACACCACCATCTCTAGCCTGACTAGACCCAGCCTCATCTACACCACCATCTATAGCCTGACTAGACCCAGCCTCAGCTACACCACCATCTCTAGCCTGACTAGACCCAGCCTCAGCTACACCACCATCTATAGCCTGACTAGACCCAGCCTCAGCTACACCACCATCTCTAGCCTGACTAGACCCAGCCTCAGCTACACCACCATCTATAGCCTGACTAGACCCAGCCTCATCTACACCACCATCTATAGCCTGACTAGACCCAGCTGCACTACCATCTCTAGCCTGACTATGCCCAGCCTCTGCATCTCATTGCCCCTTGCATGTTGACCTCGATTTCTCCCACTGGCGCTTGCGCCCTCACCTTGTCTATGGCCTTTTTGTAGGCACGCAAAGCTCTTATGCTCCAAATCCCCACACTCACACTACGCTGGCAAACCCTGCATAGAGCCCCTCCACATGCCTCACCTTAAAATGCACATTTAGCTGTTACTCAATGTTATTCAGAAACATAAACACTTGCCTCCAGGAATGAAACAATGAGCTTAATGGCATCTGCCTGAAAACCTGCCGACAGTACACGAAAACCGCAAGCAGACTCAGCTTTTTCCTGATTTGATCATCCATAATAAACGGAGGCAAATTTGCAACTACCACCCTTGTCGAAGGGGTAGAAAGAGGCAAAATTGGCACCAACACACCCCTTAAAAATATTCCACTAGCAATTAGCCTTCCAACCAAATTTGCTCTTTTCATGAACACAACCACAGCTTTGTTCATTCTGGAAGCAGGATGTATAAATTCAGCTCCTACCTGTTCACCAACTGCGAGCAGAACCTCCTCCACTTTAACTCCATTCTCAGGAACACACCTGAATCCATGCCGTATCGACAGCGTCTCCTCTGCGCTAGGCTTAGAAGCCATCGCGCACACCACACCTTCCAAACCCCAGGAAACTAAAACTCTGTCCTCTTTCACCCTAACTTTGAAAAAAACCTGCGGATACCGCTAAAACAAATAGTGCATTAACCATAGAAACTAAAATTGAAAGAAAAGACCAAGAACAGAATCAAGAAAGTTAGTTAAGACAAAGCCCTCTACACCAAACACTCAAACTCCAAAAAACTCCCAGCATGCACTGAGAGAGAGAGAGAGAGAGAGAATAGACACGTAGAGAGAATAGAGAGAATAGACACATAGAGAATAGACAAATAGATACAATAGAGATAGAGATAATAGACACAGACAGAACAGACACATATATATATATAATAGAGAGAATAGACACAAATAGAGAATACCTACAGTTGAAGTTGGAAGTTTACATTTTTCCAACAATTGATTACAGACAATTGTATCACAATTCCAGTGGGTCAGAAGTTTACATACACTAAGTTGACTGTGCCTTTAAACAGCTTGGAAAATTCCAGAACATTATGTCATGTCTTTAGAAGCTTCTGATAGGCTAATTGACATAATTTGAGTCAATTGGAGGTGTACCTGTGGATGTATTTCAAGGCCTACCTTCAAACTCAGTGCCTCTTTGCTTGACATCATGGGAAAATGGGAAAATCAAAAGAAATCAGCCAAGACCTCAAAAAATAATTGTAGACCTCCACAAGTCTGGTTCAACCTTGGTAGCAATTTCCAAATGCATGAAGGTACCGCGTTCATCTTTGCAAACAATAGTACGCAAGTATAAACACCATGGGACCACGCATCCGTCATACCGCTCAGGAAGGAGACACGTTCTGTCTCCTAGAGATGAACATACTTTGGTGCAAAAGAGAAAATCAATCCCAGAACAACAGCAAAGGACCTTGTGAAGATGCTGGAGGAAACAGGTACAAAAGTATCTATATCCACAGTAAAACGAGTCGTATATCGACATAACCTGAGAGGTCGCTCAGCAAGGAAGAAGCCACTGCTCCAAAACCGCCATAAAAAAGACAGACTACGGTTTGCAACTGCAAATGGGGATAAAGATCGTACTTTTTCGAGAAATGTCCTCTGGTCGGATAAAACAAAAATATAACTGTTTGGCCATAATGACCGTCGTTATGTTTGAAGGAAAAATGGGGCCACTTGCAAGCCCAAGAACACCATCCCAACCGTGAAGCACGGGGGTGACAGCATCATGTTGTGGGTGTGCTTTGCTGCAGGAGAGACTGGTGCACTTCACAAAATAGATGGCAACATGAGGAAGGAAAATTATGTGGATATATTGAAGCAACACCTCAAGACATCAGTCAGGAAGTTAAAGATTGGTCGCAAATGAGTCTTCCAACTGGACAACGACCCCAAGCATACTTCCAAAGTTGTGGCAAAATGGCTTAAGGACAACAAAGTCAAGGTATTGGAGTGGCCATCACAAAGCCCTGACCTCAATCCCATAGACAATTTGTGGGCAGACCTGAAAAAGTGTGTGTGACCAAGTTGGCCTACAAACCTGATTCAGTTACACCAGCTCTGTCAGGAGGAATGGGCCAAAATTCACCCAACTTATTGTGGGAAGCTTGTGGAAGGCTACCCAAAACGTTTGACCCAAGTTACACAATTTGAAGGCAATGCTACAAAATAATAATTAAGTGTATGTAAACTTCTGACCCACGGGGAATGTGATGAAATAAATAAAAGCTGAATAAAATAATTCCCTCCGCTATTATTCTGACATTTCACATTCTTAAAGTCCTGGTGATCCTAACTGAGCTAAAACAGAATAGAGAATAAACACAGAGAGAATAGAAAGATTAAATACATAGAGAGAATAGACACATAGAGAGAAGAGACATATAGAGAGAAGAGACATATAGAGAGAAGAGACACATAGAGAGATGAGAGAGAATAGACACAGAGAGAATAGACACACATAGAGAGAATAGACACATAGAGAGAAGAGACATATAGAGAGAAGAGACACATAGAGAGATGAGAGAGAATAGACACAGAGAAAATAGAGAGAATAGAGAGAATAGACACAAAGAGAGAATAGACACACAGAGAGAATAGAGAGAATAGACACATAGAGAGAATAGAGAGAATAGACACAGAGAGAGAATAGGCAGAAATAGAGAATAGCAGTTCATAATTTTTTATGTCATCAGTCAGTCCACAGGTGGTATAATGGGTCAAGGCAGCGTCAGTCAGTCCACAGGGGGTATAATGGGTCAAGGCAGCGTCAGTCAGTCCACAAGTGGTATAATGGGTCATGGCAGCATCAGTCAGTCCACAGGTGGTTTAATGGGTCATGGCAGCATCAGTCAGTCCACAGGTGGTTTAATGGGTCATGGCAGCATCAGTCAGTCCACAGGTGGTTTAATGGGTCATGGCAGCATCAGTCAGTCCACAGGTGGTTTAATGGGTCATGGCAGCATCAGTCAGTCCACAGGTGGTATAATGGGTCAAGGCAGCATCAGTCAGTCCACAGGTGGTTTAATGGGTCAAGGCGGCATCAGTCAGTCCACAGGTGGTATAATGGGCCAAGGCGGCATCAGTCAGTCCACAGGTGGTTTAATGGGTCATGGCAGCATCAGTCAGCGACTCAATATATTTTTTTCTAGAACAACTAAGACCCATGGGAGAGAACAGCATTGTTGATCGATTCAATACCTGAATAACACCCAGCTCCATCCTGCATAGATTATATTGTTTTGGCTTGTTGGATTAAATATCAGTGGTATTTTGGATAATAAAACACAGACTATTCCCTGCTGTGTTTGGAGCAAAATCCTGTACAATAGCATCCTTCTCACCCCATTATATTACAGCATGGAGGGATAGTGGTTAACAGATAGTTCAAATGATAACAAACTGTTCCCATAATATATAATACTATGGAAATCAACCCACTGGTTGATTCAATGTTGTTTAATTAAAAAAAATATATATTTAACCTTTAACTTTTATATACACAACATGACCTAAAGTATGTGGACACCTGCTCGTCAAACATCTCATTTAAAAATCATGGACATTAATATGGAGTCCCACTTTGATGCTATAACAGCCTCCACTCTTCTGGGAAGGCTTTTCCACTAGATGTTGGAACATTGCTGTGGGGACTTGCTTCCATTCAGCCACAAGAGCATTAGAGATGTTGGGCGATTATGCCTGGCTCGTTGTCGGCGTTCCAATTCATCCCAAAGGTGTTCAATGTGGTTGAGGTCAGGGCTCTGTGCAGGCCAGTAAAGTTCTTCCACACCGATCTCTACAAACCATTTCTGTATGGACCTCGCTTTGTGCACGGGGGCATTGTCATGCTGAAACAGGAAATGGCCTTCCCCAAACTGTTGCCACAAAGTTGGAAGCACAGAATCGTCTAGAATGTCATTGTATGCTGTAGTGTTAAGATTTCCCTTCACTGGAACAAAGGGGCCTGAACCATGAAAAACTGCCCTCGGAACATTTCTGTGAATTTCTGTGGCCTACCACTTCACCGATGAGCCGTTGATGCTCCCAGACGTTTCCACTTCACAATAACAGCACTTACAGTTGACCGGGGGGCAGCTGTAGCAGGGCAGAAATTTGACGAACTGACTTGTTGGAAAAGGTGGCATCCTATGCCGGTGCCACGTTAAAGGTCACTGAGCTCTTCAGTAAAGCCATTCTACTGCCAATGTTTGTCTATGGAGATTGCATGGCTGTGTGCTCGATTTTATAGACCTGTCAGCAACGGGTGTGGCTGAAGTAGCCGAAACGACTAGTTTGAAGGGGTGTCCACATACTTTTGTATATTTTGCGTATATAAAACGTTATGATGACAAGGTTTCCTCAGGTATACTGTATATCTATTGGAGTGTATACAATCAGGGTATTTTAATGCTTGCTATTAGACTGACACGTGAGATAGTTCCTGTACCTCTTCCTTTTCATATGAAGATGGGTTACCTTCCCCAGACAGTGATGAGAGATGTGTCCATTGTGCCTCAGGTTGTCCATTGAAAAGCATGTCCCTTCCTCAGGCCTCCCTGTTGAACACTCCCATAAAGGCCAACAGGTAAACTTAGACACTGCACAGTTTTAGTTGTCATCGTAGCGTTTGAAAAACATCATGTTAAATGTATGCTAAGGCCTGCAATGTGGAGGCAGGAGGATAAAAGGCTTTCTAACAATTAACTACAATGTTCTTTAGCACGGAAACAGAGTCGACCTGTCATCCCTAGTATAGACGACATCTGAACCCTCTCTCTCTCTCTCTCTCTCTCTCTCTCTCTCTCTCTCTCTCTCTCTCTCTCTCTCGCTCTCGCTCTTTCTCTCTCTGTCTGTCTCTCTCTCTCTCTCTCTCTCTCTCTCTCTGTCTGTCTCTCTCTCTCTCTCTTTTACTCTCTCTCTCTCTCTCTCTCTCTCTCTCTCTCTCCCTCACTCTTTCTCTCTCTCTTTCTCTCTGTCTCTTCGCCCCACCGTGAATAGATAGCTAGGCCTATATGATCACTGAAAGCTGAGCTCGCCCCCAGTCAAAAGACAAGTGCAGAGAAAAGAGAGGGATTACCTCTGGAGAAGAAAAGAAAAGTACAAAATGAGGATTTTCTGTCTGTCTGACAGGCATGCCAGAGTGAGTGAGCCAGCTAGTGAGGGCTCTAGGATCTTAAAATAGCATGCTAATAGCTCCATGTCAGTGTGGATGTACCAAATGGCACACTGTTCCCTATATAGTGCACTACTTTTGAGTAGGGCCCATAAGGCTCTGGCTGAAAGCAGTACACTACATAGGGGAACATTTGGGATGCAGCCAGTGTGCTGCTGACAGGCCAAGGGTGAGACAGACAGACAGAGGCTCTCAGAGGTGTAATCTCTCTGTGTAGTATCTTTCTGCAGCTGTCTCCTCAAGAGCAACATCAGGACTATAGTAGGACTACACAGCCGGGACATGCTAGGGAATAGGGGCTAGTAAGTGCTGCTTATCTGCTTTCTGAGGGCTTTTGAGGGGGCTTTCAGTGGGCCACTGTTCTCTTTAACACTCACACCGTGAATGACACAGTCTTCGATGGGTAGCCTAGTCTCACAGTATGGGACAGTTTCCCGGATTAATACTCCACCAACTAAAACTATTGGTCTATTGCTTTTTAAAATCCAGGTGTGGGCTTTAATCTGGGTCTGTGAAAACTGGCTCTATGTGTGTCTCGGTAACCAGAAAATTTGAATGATTTTTTTATTTATTTTTAAATAACTGTAGTGGTTAGTCATGTGGATATGTTAATAGGTCCTTCAGAACATACGGGTAATTAGCCAAATAAATCATCAACACTTTTTCACTAACCCTAATTTGATACACGGGAGCCGTATTACTTTGGCTGACCCTGTAAAACAACACATTTCACTGCACCTATCCGCTGAATGACAATAAAATAAATAAATACTATTAATTGCCCTTAATGACCAACGTTTGCATACAACCTTATCCTATTACCAGTAGACATAAATCCACAGTAATGATACCCTTTGTACAGAGTGTGGTATGTGATGTAAAGCACATTTTCTTTACAATGAACATCATGACAAAGTAAACATCTCATCTGTCATGTTTTTGTTTCTCCATCAGTGGGTAAGTAGGGTTAGGGCTAAGGCCTAGGGTTAGCGGTAAGGGTTACAGGTTAGATCTAGGACTAAGCGTTAGGGGTTAGGGGTTAGATTGAGGGTTAAGGGTTAGGGCTAAGGCCTAGGGTTAGCGGTAAGGGTTACAGGTTAGATCTAGGACTAAGCGTTAGGGGTTAGGGGTTAGATTGAGGGTTAAGGGTTAGGGCTAAGGCCTAGGGTTAGAGGTAAGGGTTACAGGTTAGATCTAGGACTAAGCGTTAGGGGTTAGGGGTTAGATTGAGGGTTAAGGGTTAGGGCTAAGGCCTAGGGTTAGAGGTAAGGGTTACAGGTTAGATCTAGGACTAAGCGTTAGGGGTTAGGGGTTAGATTGAGGGCTAAGGGTTAGGGCTAAGGCCTAGGGTTAGAGGTAAGGGTTACAGGTTAGATCTAGGACTAAGCGTTAGGGGTTAGGGGTTAGATTGAGGGTTAAGGGTTAGGGCTAAGGCCTAGGGTTAGAGGTAAGGGTTACAGGTTAGATCTAGGACTAAGCGTTAGGGGTTAGGGGTTAGATTGAGGGTTAAGGGTTAGGGCTAAGGCCTAGGGTTAGCGGTAAGGGTTACAGGTTAGATCTAGGACTAAGCGTTAGGGGTTAGGGGTTAGATTGAGGGTTAAGGGTTAGGGCTAAGGCCTAGGGTTAGAGGTAAGGGTTACAGGTTAGATCTAGGACTAAGCGTTAGGGGTTAGGGGTTAGATTGAGGGTTAAGGGTTAGGGCTAAGGCCTAGGGTTAGCGGTAAGGGTTACAGGTTAGATCTAGGACTAAGCGTTAGGGGTTAGGGGTTAGATTGAGGGTTAAGGGTTAGGGCTAAGGCCTAGGGTTAGCGGTAAGGGTTACAGGTTAGATCTAGGACTAAGCGTTAGGGGTTAGGGGTTAGATTGAGGGTTAAGGGTTAGGGCTAAGGCCTAGGGTTAGCGGTAAGGGTTACAGGTTAGATCTAGGACTAAGCGTTAGGGGTTAGATTGAGGGTTAAGGGTTAGGGCTAAGGCCTAGGGTTAGCGGTAATGGTTACAGGTTAGATCTAGGACTAAGCGTTAGGGGTTAGGGGTTAGATTGAGGGTTAAGGGTTAGGCATTAGGGCTAAGGTTAGAGTTAAGGGTTACAGGTTTATGGGCTAAGCGTTAAGGGTTAGGATTAGGGGTTAGATTGAGGGTTAAGGGTTAGGCATTAGGGCTAAGGTTAGAGTTAAGGGTTAAGGGTTACAGGTTTATGGACTAAGCGTTAGGGGTTAGGGTTAAGGGTTAGATTGAGGGTTAAGGGTTAGGCATTAGGGCTAAGGTTAGAGTTAAGGGTTAAGGGTTACAGGTTTATGGACTAAGCGTTAGGGGTTAGGATTAGGGGTTTGATTGAGGGCTAAGGTTAGAGTTAAGGGTTAAGGGTTACAGGTTAGATCTAGGACTAAGCGTTAGGGGTTAGGGTTAAGGGTTAGATTGAGGGCTAAGGTTAGGGGTTAGGGTTAAGGGTTAGATTGAGGGCTAAGGTTAGGGGTTAAGGGTTAGATTGAGGGCTAAGGTTAGGGGTTAGGGTTAAGGGTTAGATTGAGGGCTAAGGTTAGGGGTTAGGGGTTAGATTGAGGGCTAAGGTTAGGGGTTAGGGTTAAGGGTTAGATTGAGGGCTAAGGTTAGGGGTTAGGGGTTAGATTGAGGGCTAAGGTTAGGGGTTAGATTGAGGGCTAAGGTTAGGGGTTAGATTGAGGGCTAAGGTTAGGGTTAAGGGTTAGATTGAGGGCTAAGGTTAGGGGTTAGATTGAGGGCTAAGGTTAGGGGTTAGAGTTAAGGGTATTTTATTAGGATCCTCCGTTAGCTTCTCTTCCTGTGATCCACACAGAAAATGAAACATGACATAATACAAAACCTAATAAACAAGTACAGAACTACATATATTTAACAATGACACACGTAGCCCACATATCAATACATACACACAAAATATCAGTACTGAGTCAATATGCAGGGGTACCAGGTAATAACATGGCTATATAAAGGGAGTACCAGTACTGAATCAATATGGAGGGGTACCAGGTAATAACATGGCTATATACAGGGAGTACCAGGTAATAACATGGCTATATACAGGGAGTACCAGGTAATAACATGGCTATATACATGGCTATATACAGGGAGTACCAGGTAATAACATGGCTATATACAGGGAGTACCAGGTAATAACATGGCTATATACAGGGAGTACCAGGTAATAACATGGCTATATACAGGGAGTACCAGGTAATAACATGGCTATATACAGGAAGTACCAGGTAATAACATGGCTATATACAGGAAGTACCAGGTAATAACATGGCTATATACAGGGAGTACCAGGTAATAACATGGCTATATACAGAGAGTACCAGGTAATAACATGGCTATATACAGGGAGTACGAGGTAATAACATGGCTATATACAGGGAGTACCAGGTAATAACATGGCTATATACAGGGAGTACCAGGTAATAACATGGCTATATACAGAGAGTACCAGGTAATAACATGGCTATATACAGGGAGTACGAGGTAATAACATGGCTATATACAGGGAGTACCAGGTAATAACATGGTTATATACAGGGAGTACCAGGTAATAACATGACTATATACAGAGAGTACCAGGTAATAACATGGTTATATACAGGGAGTACCAGTACTGAATCAATATGGAGGGGTACCAGGTAATAACATGGCTATATACAGAGATACCAGTACTGAGTCGATAGGTTTTTATTGTAATTTATTAGGATCCCCATACAAAAGGCACACGTAGCCCACATATCAATACATACACACAAACTATCTAGGTCAGATAAGGGAGAGGCGTTGTGCCGTGAGGTGTTGCTTTATCTGTTTTTTTTTAAACCAGGTTTGTTGTTTATTTCAGCAATTTGAGAAGGAAGGGAGTTCCATGCAATTAGGGCTCTATATAATACTGTACGCTTTCTTGAAATTGTTCTGGATTTGGGGACTACGAAAAGACCCCTGGTGGCATGTCTGGTGGGATAAGTGTGTGTGTCAGAGCTGTGTGTAACAGTGGCGATCTTTGCTAAGATGAGGGAGGACAACAACAAAAAATTAATGAGCATGGCTTTATTTCTATTACAGCATATTGGATGATTCTCATTCATATTCCATTCATGCAGTTCAATGTAACATTGATAGGTTCAGGCTACTACATGATACTAAAATGTTCCCCTATAGCCATCATGAGGTTGCTACAACCTAGCCTATGAATGAAAGTTTACAACGTAGGTGCACACAGGTCGAGAGACAAATTTGACATACAATGAACACATGGACAGACAGTGACATTCAATACCGCATTGCACACTCCTGCCTGCATTTAGCTGATCTAGGGTGTAATCGTTAGTCCAACAGTTGCAAACGAGAGTTTCTATTGGACAAATGCAGGTATTTTTATCCCCGTTTTGTTCTGTTTGCTTATGTTTAAGAAATGTTTTTCAACAGAATCGGTGGAATGAATACACCATTGATCAAGCGTAAACACAGTTCACTTTCATAGCAGCCACGTTGTTTTCCTTCTCGCATCTATGCACTCTCCTCCTCTCACCTTTTCCCTTTGCTTGTGGACTTCAATGAACAACACATCAGCTGTATGTGACCTGGAGAAAAAACCTTTCCAAGCCAAACCGCTACATACAGCCTACATCATTGTCACCATATTAGATAACATAACGTCATAGTCAACATAGCTAATATAACTAATGTGTTAGTAAACCTGCTACAATCATGCAGTAAAGTTACAGTGTACAGTCAGCAAGCTGTTTAGCACTTACACCGGCTGGCCCCGGTGGCCATAAAAGCCTTACCTTGACTTGACTATGCATATAAGATTAACAGAGAGTAGCAACAGCGTAAAAGAGGGGTTGGGGGGGGCACACAATGCAAATAGTCCGGGTAACCATTTGGTTACCTGTTCAGGAGTCTTA